>NC_056745.1:752097448-752324948 GCF_019279795.1 Protopterus annectens
TTATCCGGGTTTAGCCTTGTCTGACTGGGGACCAGGACTGCCCTGTACCTAGTTGAAAGTCAGACTTAGCACGGGGACATCATTAGTTCCACTTTTAGTGTCCTACCTGTGTTTGGGGATGCAGAGGTGAGCTCACCTCTGGCCATCCTGATATATAACCGCACTAAATATTACCGGGGGTTCCGCTGCTGTTTCCCTTTACATTCGTTATGACTGCTATATTGTGACCATGTTCATTCTTCATATCTACATCTATATATATATATATATATATATATCGGTCTGTACATACACATGCATATACACCTACATGCTTATTTACATTTCCCATACCGTTGAATCACCGCCACTTACCGTCACTCTTACACGCTTGCACACCTGCTTACATCTTGGGTTGCCACCTTTTCAAATGGCCAAAGTGGGGCATTTTCGGGACACACATCAGATTTTAGAGGCCGACACATACCCACGGTCAGTACAAAGGTTATGAAAGCTTATTCATGTAGCAGTTTAGTTGCTTATTCTGTTTCTTGTAACATTTAAGTATTTTACATACAGAAATAACTGTTTTATGCAACTGTTACATGAAATATGGTACATAATTATTTCCTACAATCACAGGGCATTTACCATTTTATTATTTTTGGTCAGGACACAACTGCCCAAAAAGCGATTGTCCCTTGCAAAGTGGGATAGGTGGTAACCCTACTTTTGTCTGCTTTAAAGCGCCTTAATCACCCTATATCCAACTGCCACTATGCGAATGTGTAAGGTATATATTCCCGATAATGCACGTGGGGAGATGTGCATCACGGTCACTGTTTAATCCCGGGTCGTAGGTTCTGCAGGACCGACTGGAGGCTGAGCAGTCTTGTGGACAACTACTGCTCATACAATTTGTGTCCAGATGTCTACTCTACAGGACTGGACATCATGTTGTGACACCAAGTCTAATGTTTAGAACAGATACTTATCAAATGAGGGATTTCCAAAAATTGTGGGGACCAATGACCTCGATTATTTTGGCTTTACGAAAATGAGGTAGGGTTATACATGCAAGGGATACATAGTTTGCAATCCTGAGACTGCCTAGGGAGAGAATGCCTACTAGATATGTGTAGGGGTCACTATGTGCAGATATGGCTGCGCCAAGCTAGCAGTCCGAGTATGGTTGGTTTTGGTGGATGTTCAGGAAGGGGGGGGGGGTGTGCTGTGGAGGGGATGATGGGTATTCAGTTATGTATCCATGTGTGTTGGGGTTGGATGGCTCAATTCAGGCCAGACCATTATATGGGTATATGCCGGTAATGTTTCTGTACATGTGTATCTCACATTTTAATGTTCTTATGTTTGTGGGATTGTGTTCTACATTATGGCCTGTCAGGTTGTATTGCAGATGTGAATGTTTGTTCTTTGGTTTTCTTTCTGATTCATCCACTGCTCCCTTGTACACCTCCAGTTCACCTATTGTGCATCCAACCCAGTCTCCCCTTGGTGAATTATTACATTACCCATCACCCCCCACCCCCATATTCCACACACACCATGCATAACTTCTCTGGTTGATGGTCCATGGCACAGTCAACAGAACACATTGCGTACACTACATATCTCTGGTACCAAAACGGTGGTGAGTACTACCCTAGCATTTTTGATCTTCCACATGCTGTACTTCATACACATAGGTATTCTTGTCATTCATGACATGGTAGGTAGACCCAGGTAATACCCATTCATCTTTGGACCGTCCTGACAAGGACGACTTGGACCATGAATGGGCAGATATTGGGTGAATGCTCTGACCATTGGTAGGGTTGCCACCTTTTCATATGACCAAGATGGGACATTTTCGGGACACACATCAGATTTTACAGGCCAACACATACCCATGGTCAGTACAAAGGATAGTACTTTAGTTTTATGCCTAAATGTAAGCTTATTGTTGTAGCAGTTTAGTTGCTTATTCTGTTTCATTTACTTGCTTATTCTGTTTCTTGTAACATTTTGGTATTTTACATACAGAAATAAGTATTGTATGGGACTATTACATAAAATATGGGACAAAATTATGTCCTACAATCACAGGACATTTGGCATTTATAATGGTTTTGGTATGGACATAACTGCCGAGAGGGGGACTGTCCCTCACAATGTGGGACATGTGGTAACCCTAACCATTGTGCTAGACTTAGCAATTGGCAGCTTGCTAACAAGATGCATTTTGCTTCCACTTTGTATAACTATCGACACTACAATGGAATACGGGCATGGGGTTTTAAATGTCATTTGTTCGAGGGACGGGGACTCAATATTCAGCTACGTGCCTTTGTGTTTACTTTTTATTTTGGTGTTCACAAAACTTTCTTGTATGCTTTGCATACATTTCAGTATCCATGGACACTGACAAGAGTGATTACTATTAGAGGCAGGCTGTACTAGTCAGCATTTTAGGTTGCGCATATGCAGCCGACATTTTCACGCCTCCGTGCAGTGCTTGGACTTGCCCCCTGCACTCGCGCACATTTCCTATGCACGTAGCCGCTGCGGCAGTGTGCCTTCATTAATATGCATGTGGTGCTGCTGCACCATCTCTACACCGCATGGTCGGCGCAAGGCTAACGCTGTCCTAGCGCCGAGCTTCAAGAATCCCGGGGGTCTCAATGGGGGAAAGAATGGAATACCTTTTCTCGAAATATTCCCTTTTTCCAAAATATGGTGACCTCAGAGTAGATATATATAAATTTGGGGGGGGGTGCAAAGGGGTTCTTGTCACCCTTGCAAAAAGAAGTTTAATGGAGAAGAGCAATTTCTGAGATTTACTCGTCTGCTGTGTTTTATGTATTTTTTTGGGGGGTGGGGGCTTTTTAGCATTCTGCATTTCAAGTGCAGACATTTCAATAGGGAGCCCTTCAAGGTTTGTTCACTTACTGTATACATTTTAGGAGGAGGTGGGCAAGTATCTCTTGAGGTAAATTTAACAAAAGTTTCAAGGGGTACCAGTTAAATATTTTCTTTGCTAAGCTACAAATCTAAGAAGTACTGCGGTAGAGGCAAGTCTTATTTTAATTTTTGCTGTGTATACTAACATAGTGTTTCTTCTTGCTTGTCTGTCACTTTTTTACAGAGTTTTTTTATTTAAAGTTTCTTTTTTTCTTTTGAGTTTTGCAGGAAATTATTGGGGAAATGCATTTGAGAGAGTTGTTTTGTTATGGTATGTTACTGCTTTATTTTAAATCTGTTTTAATTGGAATTTTAAACATTTTAATTTAGAGACAGTCATAGAAATTAAACATTTTTGTTGCATCCTGAGTCAAAAGAGATTAAATGTTTGTGAATTCTGAGGGGAACAGTGAAATAGTACTTTTATCTAAGGTAAGGAAAGCAAATCAAGGTTTTATTTTGATTGTTAGAGCTGCAGGAAAAATAATGCCCCTTGAATATTTTTGATTTCCCCTTCCTACATTTCCTGTGTTGTGTGCCCAGTGGCTCTTGCGTTATCTGCCTCTTATTTTATTTTATTTTTTATTCTTCTTCCACCTCAGTATTTCAGTAATCAAATCTCCTGCAGTTGATCAGCCCATTTGTTCCCACTGGATTGTGGGAGGCCATCATCTAAGCAGCCATCAGGGTTTTTCTTGTATGTCCCTAAGACCTCCTCTGGTAGCAGATGTACTATCTTGCTTATGCAAGACAGTTATGCTATCTTTTGTTGGTATGCACATTGCCTGTTAATGCCTCATGAAGTCTAGCAAGCAAATATGGTGTAGCATAAGCTATATGGCTTCTGAATGTCCATGACTTCTTTCTTTTTTTCATTTTTAAGTCTTTATGGATAGATTCAGGCCAACAAAGTAAGAAGACATGGACATTTATAAGCCATATATCTGAAACACTTGATGTCCTTAAGGGGTCATTTGCATATATCCCTTGAGCCTCTATTCCAGGAGGTTTAAGGTATCACACAGTGAAAATTCTAGCTTGGCTAGGTTTTTATTCTAGTTGCTACTAATTGGTTTGTCTGTGTGACCTTTTTGCTTTTTTGGCTTTGTTCATTAGTTGGGATACTTTGTAGATACCATAATGGTTATGGACATCAGCTGGGTTTAAAGACCCCTTGTTTCCTGAATGATGCCAAAGTTTGCTTATGTTGTGCTGAGGAGGTTGTCAGAAGGCCAAAACAGGTATTTAGAAAGTAAGAAGTTATGGATATAAATATTTAGAAATTAAAAAGTAGGAAGTCATGGATATTCAGAAACTGTATATCTGAAATACTTGATACTCTTATGGGATCATTTGCGTATATCCCACTCGCTTGGAGGTTTAAAGTATCACACAGTGAAAACTCTAGCTTAGCTAGATTTTTCCTGTAGTATATATATATATATATATATATATATATATATATATATATATAGATATATATCTATATCTATATATACACACACACACACACACACATAGAACACTCTTGATAAACTGGTTAATCCCAGGAATGTTAGTAATTGATGGTTTTAGATCGTGTTTATCAGTTTAGTGCTCTGCTACGATGACTAACCTATACTGCCTTCTCCGTATTTTGTGGTTTGCTGTTAGTATATCTCCTGCTGATCTGCATTCAGCTTGCATTCATAAACCTTTTTACCATCTCAATTTCCTATACTTTTCCCATATTATCTTGCTCTGACTCTCTATGGTCCTTCCTCCATCTCTTTTTATAACAAGAGTTAACTTTGTTGCCTGAATATATTATGACTGGTTATTAGAGTTTTTCTCTTTTCTTTGCTTTCAGAGCCTCTGGTCACTAAAGTTAACCCAGATACTGATGAAGCCCTGCCCCAAGGGCTAACTCCCACATTTTTCACTGAGAATTTTGTCTTTGTACGAGAAACGCCGAAAGACACAACAATAACAACAATGTAAGCAAATTAAACTTGAAGTGGAGCCTTGCTGTTTATTAACATCATCTAGTCAAATACATGCCTGCCTATGCTGGAAATAGTTTTTAACATCCCCCCTCACAGACTTGTCCTTGTACTCAAAGGATCACTTAACTAAGTTGGCCAGTGTTCTTTGTCTTGACATTTGGATTACACTATATATGCCAGTCATGTAGTATTCATGGCTTTCAGATTTCTGCATTCAGGAAATGATAGAAAACCTGCTCTACTTGGAACCTCTCTGCTAATTGCTTTATATTGCTTAAAAAATTATTACTCTCTGTTATACTTTGACCTGTGGGTGGAAGACTGCTACTCTGTTGTAATTTGACCTGAGGGTAGAAGTCTGTTACCCTGTTATACCTTGACATGATGGTGGAAGCCTGCTACTCTGTTATACTTTGACCTGAAAAATGAAGCCCACTACTCTTTTATACTTTGACCTGAGCATGGAAGCTCACTACTCTATTATACTTTGACTTGAGATTAGAAGCCCAGTACTCTATTATACCTTGACCTGTGGGGGGAAGTCAACTACCCTGTTATACTTTGACTTGAGGGTGGAAGCCTGCTACTCTGTTATACTTTGACCTGAAGGGAGAAGCATGCTACTCTGTTACACTTTGACCTGAGGATGGAAGTCCGCTTTTCTGTTACACTTTGAAATGAGGGTGGAAGTCTACAACTCTGCTATACTTTGATCTAAGGTTGGAAGCCTACTACTCTGCTATACTTTGACCTGTGTGTGGAAGCCTACTACTCTGTTATACTTTGACCTCAGGGTAGAAGCCCACTTCTCTGTTATAGTTTGACCTGAGGGTGGAAGCCCATTACTCTATTATACTATGACCTGCGGGTGGAAGCCTGATACTCTGTTAAACTTTGACCTGATACTGGGGCCTGCTACTCTATTATACGTTGACCTGAGGGTGGAAGCCCACTACTCTGTTATACTTTGACCTGAAGGTGGAATCCTGCTATTCTGTTATACTTTGACCTGAAGGTGGAAGCCCACTACTTTGTGATACTTTGACCGGAGGGTGGAAGTCCACAACTCTGCTATACTTTGACCTAAGGTTGGAAGCCTGTTACTCTGTTATACTTTGACCTGAGCATGGAAGCCCACTACTCTGTTATACTTTGACATGAAGATGGAATCCTGCTATTCTGTTATACTTTGACCTGAAGGTGGAACCCCACTACTCTGTTATACTTTAACCTGAGGGTGGAAGCCCAGCACCTTCATAGAAAATCATTTTTCCTACCCACCTCTATTATCTTTCATACTCCAACACCAATAAATATCCTTCTATCCTGCTACTTCTTTTTCGTTTTTGATTCCTACTTTCCAACTATAATGTGCAGATCCCTTTACCTAATCATGCTACTACTCCGCTTATCCTCTATTCATTTCCTGCTACTGGGCCATCTTTCTTCCTACCATGACTCTATAATAGCACTCAACATATTTCCAACTCTGTATCAACTATGTATTCATACTTCCTCCCTATAATCTCCACGCATCACATCAAACCTATTGAATGATGTCCCTCACCTTTACTCCAAATACAGACTGATTAACTCCATTTCAACTCAAACCAAAACAAAATTAGGTGGAAATACCCTCCAAAAAACAAGTATCAGTAATTCCCCAATATACTAAAATCCTTCTTGGAGGAGACATTCACCCTAATCATTGCCCAACATATCACAGTGAACATCAAAACAATTCTTTTCCACATACTACTCTAACCCTACAATGGTCAACCCCCAACTCCAGTAATCTCAATTTTGCTGCTATAAATGTAAGACGTAAAAAGATTAAAATTAATGAACTACATGCCTGGATTATGCAACATAAGCCTAATATTCTCACTCTAACTTAAACTTAGCTTAAACTTAGCATAAACGTCCTGGCTATAGTATCACTCCTAGTGACCATATAAAGAGGAAATGTGGTGATATTGCTTTAATATTTCAAAACAACTGCCACATTTCCTCCACAACAAACTAATACCAAAATTCAGTACAGCAGAGCTTCTTATAATTTTGCTGAAGTTAAACAACTATTAACAAACATGTATTTCTGTTCTTTAAATCCCTCCTGGCAACAATACAACTATTCTAGAAGATGCCTTACCATAACAATTCCACAAGAAATAATACTGCTAGGTGATGTGAATGTCAATTGGTCAGAAACTCTATCTCCTCTACAGCTAGTGTGAACTTATTTGGTTTCACACAACTAATTCATAGCCCCACACATTACAGCAAGACCTTAAATTTCCTATTGGACTGCATCCAAGTATCATACCCTAGCAAATATGCCACCTCGGGTACAATATCGGACTGTCTCAGTGATCATCTTCCAATCTATATTCAATTAGACATCTCACACATCCACTTAAACAGTGTGTTTATAAAACAGCATGCAACGTTTCCAAGTTTATCCCAGAAATGTTCATTACTAACTTAGCTTCTATTTACCAGATCTTCCTAAAAATCCTCCCCTTAGATGATGCTATAAATGAATTCAGTACAACTTTCCTGAATATCATAAATAGCCTTGCACTTCCAAGAAGGAAGAGACTAAAAATAAATAATGCAATATCTGGCTAGCCAAAAAGAGTAGAATGCTAATGCAGGACAGAGAAAAAGGATGGAAAGAATGGCAAGAATATAAAACACTAAATATCCTGAAAACTCCAGAATGCTTGGAAATTGTAGTAAAAAGCAAATTAATGAAGGCAAAAACTATGCTATAATAACTTTCAGAAAAATAGTAAACACAACCCTAACAAATTCTGGACAGCCATTAAATAAATATTGCATCCTGGCCATAAATTCAGCACTAACTCCTCTCCCAATAACTCATCCATTAAAACCACAATGCAATTCAACTCTTATTTCATAGATTGTATAACATCTGTAACCAAGGATTCCCAGACTTCTGATCCTAACCCCGGCAAGAAGCCATGTATCACCACACCCACTTTTACCTTCAAACCTGTTCCCACATCCTGTATAAAATTAATTTTCAACAAACTCAAAACATGCTCTACTTCAGCAGATGACCTTCCAAGTGAATAACTTAAAATAGCAGCTGATAGCATTTCCCACTCTGTTGCAGTCTTTATAAATAGATCAAACCAGGAATCACACATTTCTTCTCTCTCTGGAAAAAGTTAGACATTATCCCGTTGCACAAAGGAGGAACTTCAACAGACATCACTAACTTTAGACCTGAAACAATCTTATCTCCCTTCTCCATAATACTTGAAAATGTATTCAAAAACAATTGCAAAACTATCTCCTGCAGGAAGAGCTCCTGTCCCTCACACAAATGTGTCTTCCATCTATCCCATAGTACTAACACTGCACTTCTAACATATATAGATACTGTCAGTAAAGCTAACGATAATGGCAAACTAGTCTCTTTTTTTCTTGACTTATCTAAAGCCTTCAACACAGTTCGTCACAGCAAACTTCTGCTCTGAATGTCTTCATGAGGTGTCTCTCAGTCCATCCTTCTGTGGTTCAAAAGCTACGTATCCAATAGGTATCAGTTAGTAAAATGGCAATCCACCGTCTCTCTATACCTCCCAGTCACCACCAGTCTACCACAAGGCTTTATCCTTGGTCCCCTCCTCTTTAACATTCTCATGAACACTCTCCACACATACATGCAACAGAGCTCCCTAATGCAGTATGCAAATGACTCCACACTCACTTGCCCATGTGACAATGTGGCACACCTCCAAAAAATTATTCAGGAAGCTTTAACACCAACTGAAACATTGTTTTGTAACTCACTACTCATGCTCACCCGTTAAAAAACAAACTACTACTTTTTTCCTCAAATTCCTCTTCTATGAAAAGCAAAATTTAAAGTCCTCCTCTTGATAATGCAACCATTGAAGTCACTTCTCATTGCAAATTATTACTGGATGATAATCTTAAACTCAACCTGCATATACACAATTGCAAAAAAAAAGAAACTAGGGATGCTTTATACAGCCCAAAACTTTCTCACCGACACAAGTAAAACTATACTACTACTTATATCTTCCCCACACTTCTTTATGGTGCTCCCACCCTTATCAACCTTCAAGCATCACAATAATCAAAATTTAAGCAATGCTATTACAAAGTTGTTAAATTTGCAGCAAATACCCTTTTCAAAACCCACCACTGTATAGTACTAAAAGCCTAAACTGGTTAGGACTACCTCATACTCCAACATTTTCAAAGCTTCTTACCACCTATAAAATTAGCCAGAACCCATTTGCCTGTCTGGCACTAAATAACATTCTATACATCTAAGTTTTGGGAGGGTGGCCTAATGGTTAAGGTGTTTGTCTTACAAGCACATGGTGCAGAGTTTGAGTCTCACAAGGGATAATTGGCTGGGCTTAAAATGGCTCGCAAGGGCAGTTAGCCTAGTATGAATCTATGGAAATCTATGGAAGTTCCTAGTCAGTCATTACAATCCAATGACTAAGAATTCCTGTCTGTCCACAGACCTATCAAATCTGCTGGGCATTGTCTGTACTCATACCATGATGATATGGCATGGGACTCATTATTTCTACATACTAGGTCAATACCCTCCGTCCCATCCTTCAAAATTATTCTGAAAGACTTCCTAGCCAAAAACTATATCCCTAAATGTGGGCAAATGCCTGTTCATACTTTACATCTTCCTTACTCTCCCTTCTTTACTCACTCCTTGCTTCTATCAATTTCTATCCCTAGGTTTTCTCTGTAAATATACCGTAATCCTGCTTTTTTCTCACTTTAAATTGCCATTCCTGTTTGTATTATACTGTTATCATTTATTTCCTTGTAAACAGGCTAAAATTTCTCTGCTAAATCATTCTCATATAACGTGTATCTAATCTTAACTAAGGTTTTCATTTAATTTGGTATAATTATTTAAACTGTATTAGTTTTTGTGTTATTTTTAATGACTGTATAATTATTTTTCATAAAATGTTTTGTAATACTTTGGAGCTTTTCTCTCTGGGCATCCACTGAAAATGGACTCTTACCCAATCAGACTTTCCCGATAAACAAATGTTATGTACCAAAATAACTTTAAACAATACAGCTCAGCAGAGAAAAACAGTCTCTATTATTGCAGAAAACACAAATACATAGGAGACAAGGTGATCAAGGAATTGTGTCCCCAGATACAAAAAGCTTCATTCTTTGCTATAATTTTCAACTTACAGTAAATATATTGTATTAAACTATAGATACTGACCAATTAAAAATCACCACTTTTGCATTATTTTTGCTAGCTAAAGATCTCCTAACTTTATATCTGTACCTGTCCATATTAGACACAAGTTCTGAATTTCATAACAGAAGTTTCTATTATAGCCATGTTGGGACTTTTCAAATTGGCAGGAAATAAATCATCAAAAGCAGACTAAAACTATCAGTAATACATCTGGAAATAAGACAATCTTCAAAACAGAATGCTCATTAGACATTTTTCCTTTTCTTGTACTTCTCCCTTCACAGTACCATTTGAGGGAGATTGGAGGCAACTTTCAAAGAAGAATTACCCATACAAGGAACCAGCCCATGAATCCAATAGAGGATTGGGGAGTATAACTTGCTGCAATGACCAAGGAAGAAAGGTTCATGACTGGTAGGCTGATAGGGGAATGGCTGTAAAAGTAAGAGACTTCATCTTTGCCCAGAAAGAATAGTCATGTTTACTTCCAAGTTGGAAAAACACGTTACTGACAGGGCCTTTAAACTAGGATGGAAAGGGGTAAGGAGGGTATATATGAATGGGATAAGTTTATAGGCAAAAGAGTGAAGATAATAAGAGATGTAGAGCTTAGTGGAGGAACAAACAAGGATGGCAAACTCTGGATGTGTAATCAGTTTAAACCACTTAGGTAGGAAGCTGGGACAGCTGAAAGCAGTGATGCAGTAGGGATGGGTAGGAGAGGATAGGCATTGCTGGTATCACAGAAATAGGAGGTGACATCAAGGTAGGGGGTTGACATGGAGTTGCCTGACTATAGGCTACCAAGGAATAACAAAGACGAGAGAGACAGCAGTGGAGCAGTAATCTACATAAAGTCGAGCATCAGATGTGAAATCTGAGTGGAAGAAGAGTGCTAAACCAGGAGTGGGCCAAAGTTGTAGCCAAAGGTAGCAGTTATATTAGGTGCTCTAGTAGTGAAGGTAAAGGAAGAGGAAGAGCTAGTGGACTGATGTGATGTATCATAAACTAGACATGATACGATAGACTGGATGATAAAAGAATAGGATAGCAGAAAGAAGGAGATGCCCAATGACAGATCTGAATCTTCCAGGAGCTGACTGAAAGATTCTAAGTTCCAGGGTAGAGAGGGAATGGAGAATTGATTGAAGTCTTGAACCATGAGGGACTTAGTCAACTAGTGCAAGACTATACCAGAAAGGATGGAATTCTAGGCATGATCTTAACCAATGCACAGGGTGTCATGGATATTCAGATCAAAGCACAGTTATCCAATTGTGATCACAATATTGTGCATTTTAGAGTCAGGGATAAGAAAAAAAAAATACTGAGATGACGTGTCATTTTCAAAAGCTGGATTGAGCTGTGATGGTGGAGGTGGTCAAGGATGGAGTACACAGCACTATAGACAAAGGTGAGAGGAAGAGGCAAAAAAGGGAAGCTGGCCAATGTGGCTATTTAGAAATGTGGTGCTAAAATTAAAGTGAAATATAGGGACAAGAAGAAGTAGAAGAATGAAGACTGAGGAAGTAGAGAAGGCACAGTATTAGGAGGCTACCAAAATGTCAAGAAAGATGGTAAGACGTGACAAGTTTAAACCTGAAAGGGAATAATTAGAATGGACAAAAACTAGGTAAAAGCTTTTGAGGTATAGAGCAGATGGAAAGAACAAAACTGACCAGGCTGAATAAAGATGGAAGAAGATGGGAGAATGCCCAAAGAAAACTGGAAAAAGGCAGAGGTACTGAACAAGGACTTTGTTTTGTCTTCACAACGGAAAGCAAGTGGTTGCCATGCTGAGAGGGAAGGAGGCTGGGAAGGATGGTGAAAACAGTGGAAAGATATCAGGATAGAAAATTAATTATTTTAGAGGACACTAGTTGATTTTACACAGGATAAAGTCCACAGAAATTTGCCTAGTGTATTGGTAGATACCCTGACAGAGATCTTCAACAGATTAGTGTCTAGTGCAAAGAAAAAGAAGAAATGGAAAATGGAGAGTGTGGCACCCTGGTACAAGGGCAGAGTAAAAAAAACTCCCAGAACAGTAGACCGGTTATCCTAACAGTAGTTATAGGGAAAGTCTTAGAAAGTACACTGAAGGGAAAAATGATAATATTTCTAGAAATAACAATCCCCTGGACCACAACAAATATGGATTTATTACCAGAAGGCATTTTCAGTCAAACTAGATCCAGTATGACTGTCTTACAGATGAACTTGACAAAAGATTATCGATAGATGTAGTTACCCTAAACTTCAGCAAGTCCTTTGCCTCTGTCTAACACAAGAGGCTGACAGAAAATCTGTCAGGAATAACGTTGGGAAGGAGCACTGAGGAACTAAATAGTTGAGTGTTGTGCAGTAAAACACAGAAAGTTGTGTTGATGAGAAACATTGTTAGGAATTTGGAAAGAGCCCAAGGGAGTACCACAGGTGACTGCCCTGGGTCCAGTACTCTTCAATGCGTTTTCTCTCAAACATCTATGAGGGAATAAAGAACAAGATTATCCTCTTTGTTAATGACACAATGATAGGAGAAGCAGTGGAGGAGGGTTTTAAGACTCAAGAGATTTAAAAAAAGCTGAACAAGTCATCAAGAAGGTGGCAGTTGCGGTTCCAGTGCAGGCAAATTCAAAGTACTTCACGTAGGCCACAACAACTCTGGTGGTGGGTGGAGAAGTGATGACATCAGAGCAAACACGGGTATATGGTTGTTAATCACACCTAGAATGGACCATTAAGGCAGTGTAAGGAGAAGTGGGTCAGAAGGAGTGCACAGGAAGCAAAGGCATTAAGTACTGCCTCACCTCCTTCAGTGGTATCAACTGACACTCGCCCACAGACTAGTAAACCATCCACTAAAAGTCCCATCCCTCCAGAATCTACTCCAACCCTGTCGCACCACCAGACCACTAAGATCCAGCAACAAAAATCACTTACAGGTCACTAAAGCCAATAACTCTGCTGGAGGAGCACTATTCTCTTGCACCATAGCCAAATTATGGAACTCCCTCCCACCCACAATTACCTCCATACCATCATGCACCCACTTCAAAACTTTACTAAAAGTGCACCTAAAAACATGCTGGCTATGCCCTTGCAACTCCCCCTCTAATATCACCCACCCTATCCACCCACTACCTTTCTTTCCACCCCACTAACTACCTTGATTATAGCAAGCTCGGATGCTCATAAGCCTAACTACTTATACAGCAGGAACTTCTTATTGTAACAATTGTTAATGTCTGTTATGTACTTCGCAGATGATAAAGATTCTAGTTGTCTACTGATGTACTATGTTCTTCATCTGTAACTATGTTTGTAATTGTTAATTGCTATGTTGATCAAATTGTTAATTGCTATGTAAATCCAATGTAACTACTGTCTGTATATTTTAATTGTGGAGCTTTTCTCTCCTGGCCTCCGCTGAAAATGGACCTATGTCCAGTCGACACTCCTGATCAACAAATGTAAATAAATAAATAAATACTCCCTGGATCTCTGAAAGTACTTTTGCAAAAAGAGGGCTATGGAACTAAGGAGCAGACTTCCAATATAGATGGTGCAGACAAAATCCACAGTGGCATTCTAGAGAGCATAAGACATGGGATAAGAGGGAAGGTATGGATGAAAGGAGATATAATGTTACATGCACTTAAGAACAGACTAGACCGCTGCAGACTACATAAGCTCATTGCCTTCTCCTGCGATTGAACAAATGAAATGTAATTTATTAGAACAAAAAAAAAAAGGAAGAAATAATAAAAATAAACATAATCAGACCAGATAGCCTTTCCACCTGGGAATTACTTTTAATGCTATTTTTATTGAGTGAGAGCTACATACAACAGATATAGGGCAAACATGAACATACCTTTTATCTGTGCTAGAAACTAAAATGAAGATAAGCCTAAGCATCAGAGCAACAAAAAACAGTTATGTCATTACACAACAGGGAATCACTCAGACGGATTGACTCCCATTTGGGAAAAGCTGTAAGTACTTCAGCCATTCTTTCCTGTTTGAGATAAATCAGTCTGTGCAGGGAAGAGTGAAGGAATAAACAAGTAAGAGGAGACAAATGACCAAAAACTCAAAGATCTGCAAAACATGCAGCCCCTTCTTTCCACCCTGGTATTACTTTAAAAGCTTTTTCTTTGTGAAGATGTACACATTTCCTGCAAGGAGAAGGGGATGTGTTCCTTTTGAAAGTTTTTTTTCACACTTATGAATTTTAGAAATATGTTAGGGAATTGAGACACTTTTTTTCTATCAAATGAGAAAACAGGATGTCAGACCAAGCTGCAGATAATCAACCTGCTCTTGCACACAACAAGAAATCTATCAAATGTGTTTTATTATTTATTTCTTTTTGCTGACCCTGGAAGTCTGACTGGGCAAAACCCATTTTTGGCAGAAATCTAGGAAGAAAAGCTGCACATTGTGTATCTTATAATGTGTTAAAATTTAAGAACCATGATAAAACATATTTAGTTAGACAAGAGGCATAATTTACAAAATGTTCACAGTACATGAAATATTACAGATAATTGTATTTCAGAGATTTTTCACATACAGTTATGACTATTTACAGAAAATTATACATAGGTCTTGTGATACAGTCAAATGAGAATATAAGGAGGATACTGTCAATGTTAGAGGAGGGAGATGAGAGACAATAAGTTATAGATGGCGAAAAAAAAATACAGGTGAAGGTGAAAGAATGAAAGTGGAAAATTACTGTGATATAGAAAGTTATTAGTGGTAAGAAGAAAGTTGATAGTGGGAGGTTAGTTTGGTGACCTTTTCTGCTGAGGGAGAGAAAGGAGTGAAAATAGGGAGAAAAGAGAAAATAGGAGATAGTTAAGAGTTGTGTAAGGTAGCTAAGATAAGTTCTATGGCTGAGACTATGTGGACACGTCTAAACAGGTGTTGTACATGAACAGAGCCAACTACTATTTAGGTGGTTTCTAAGCTGTGTTTTGAAAGTAGTTAATCTGTTAGTTTGAGTGTGAGTGGTATGGCATTCCATGGTTTAGAGATAAAGAAGAAATATATTGCCTCCTGTCTTGTTTTCAGATTTGATTGTGGTCATGAGGATTTGATTTTATATCACCGATCTCTTGTACATAAATATTGTTGTAGTATGTTGGTCAGAGATGGGCAGTTGTATGGTATTTGAATGAATTTCTGTGTAGTTAGGTAGTTCCAGTTATTTTAGCACATTTAATGTTGAGCAATAATGGGTTCTTTAAGATAGACTGCTGACAAATTTAGCTATTTTATTACATGTTCTAGTCTTAGTTTTTCTAGTATTGTCTGTAAGATACAACTTGACTCTGTATAGTGATCCTAGTTTTTTTTTTGATAACTTGTAATAGGTGTTGGTTGAGTTTTAGTTTGTCTATGATGACACCTCATAATTTTGTGTATGGGGCTGTTTCAATTTTGGTGTTATTGGCTGAGTAGATGCGGAAGGATGAGATTAGTTCTGTGTATTTTTTGCCGGTGAAGAGCATTAATTTAATCTTTTTAAAATTCAAGAGAAGCTGTGAGTTTACTTCCCAGGACTCTATGGCTATAGCTGGGTGATCTGTTGCAATCTGGGGAGAGATTATGCTGAACAGCTGAATTTCGACTCATGTGTGTATTGCACAAAAAGTGACAAGGTTGGTTGCAGTAGGAAGTTGTTTGTGAAAATATTGAAAAAAAGTGGTCCCAGGATAGATCCTTCTGAGACTCCCATGATAACTGGTATATAAGGTGAGATATTCTATTGCCATTTGACCACTTGCTCGTTGTGGGCTCATTATGGGGGAGTTAACATTTAAGTGATTGGGTTAATTCAATAAAGCTTACACAGAGCTAATCTCTGAGTAAGAATAGTGGCACGGCTCGAACATTGAGTTTGGAGCCTTTGCGATCCAGGAAACAGTTCTGGGGGCGTGCACGAGCCTCCCAGCACTATTCTGGCACAGATGCGATGGAATAATGCAAATCACCTCATTTGCTGGTGAAAGCCATGCAAATGAGGTGAATTTGCAATTCAGAAAGCAAACAGACATCTGTGTTGGAGCCATGTCCATAGCAATACAACTTGCATGCCAAAGCATTAAAAAAACTGTAAAAATCAAATTTTTTTTTGTATATATGGGGCTGTTTAAGTGGAGCGCAGCAGTGCACAAACGCGATCATGCAGAAAATAAAATAGTAAAAAAGCAATTAAATGTGAAACATTAATTTTGCCATTATGCAGGGCAGCGTGCAGACTCATAACAATGACATGTAACAGTGGTTGCTATGGACATCAGTTCCGGTGTAGTGGTGTAACTAGGGTATAAGCCAGTAGGGCTATGTAAATGAGCTAAATTTATTGAATAGCAAAATGGGAGACCATGTCCACAGGTACTTAACAGTGTAGGAGCTATAATGCGGTGGTGTAGGGAAAAGAAGCAGCTGACATGAAAAGGGGGTGTGTCATGCTTGGTTTAAGCACATTGGAGCTCCGCAGCTTCAATTTGCACTCAGCTAAGCACAGGAAAGCAAGGGGGTGTGTCAGAGGCTGCTTAGCTGTGCTTAGCTGGTTTGAGGACAACTAAGCATGCTGGTGTTTAGGGGAGGGCCCTTTCTGCTCAACATTGTTTACACTAACTCCATGGGTTTGTGTGGTGCACCATGGAACTTAAACATACAAGAAAATGAAAAAATAAATGGAAATAGCAGAATAAAGGAAATTAAATTCAAATTTCTAATATGGCCTCTGCCACTTAAAGTGGCCCCTTCAAACCTCTCAATAATATAGCTGGCAGGTGGAATGTATCATAGTCAGCCAAACACACAGGCAGCATCTGCAGCACACCAGTATAAATATGCAAACACCCTTCAGTCGGGTTTTTCCCACAAGCTCTTCACCATTGGAGTACGCACTTAGGAATTTTAACTGACAAAATGATAGGGGCTGCTGCTGCTTTGCTACATCTCTATGTGCTACAGACTGGGGACAGTGATGAGAATGATGCTGACAACTGGCCTAGACTGAGGAGAAGAGTGTTCAGACACAGAGTAACCTTTCATGGGCTACATGAGTTGGAGATAGTAGAGCGCTACAGGGTGGACAGGAAAATACTTCAGCAACTCACCAAGCTATGCCACCCTCACCTCAGACACAAAGCCAACAGAGGGGAACCTATCCCAGTCAAAACAAAGGTATGTGTAGTCTTATGAATACTAGCTACAGGTACTTTCCAAAGACCTACTGGGAACATTATGGGGGTCTTACAGGCATCCGCATCCAGGGTACTCCACCAGTTCCAGGATATCATGCTAAGACATACCAGTGAGCACATTTATTTCCCCATCACCACTGAAGAGAGGACCAGTAATATGCAGCTCTTCCACCATGTAGCAAACTACCAAGAGGTACTGGGTGCCATAGACTGCACCCATGTCCACATCAAAGCACCACCCGGTGAAGAGGGGGAGAGTCTACATCAACCACAAGGGCTTTCACTCCATCAACTGCCAGGTGGTGTGCAATGCCCAGGACATTATCATCAATGTATGTGCTGGCAGCCCTGGCAGTTATCACGATTCCCACATCTGGCATGCCTCAGAGATGTACCAGGCATTTGCCAGGGGGGACATCCCATATGGCCATCTCATGGGGGATGCTGATTATGCACTGGAACCATGGATGATGACACCCATCAGAAGTGTGTGCACACACACACACACACACACACACACACACACACACACACACACACACACACACACACACACTGAAGACTGCCATAATGAGGCACGATGCACAAACTAGAAACATCATAGAATGTGTGCTTGGGCTGCTCAAGTCATGGTTCCACAGCCTTGACATATCTGGAGGAGCCCTGCAGTACTCTCCAGCCAGATGTGCACACATGTTCATAGTATCTGCCATGCTACACAATATGATCCTGCTGAAACAGCTGTGGCAGGAACATCACAAGGAAGGGAGCCACAACCCACCACCATTACCAAGGTCCTCACAGGCACAGGGTGACTCGGAGGAGGACCCCCTTCAACCTCTCCCTGTAGACAGACATGGTTTTGGCAAAGAGGCAAAGCATAGCACATACACTAACATCCTAGGGACCCAGTAACTGGCACCTCTCTCTGACTCACACACAATAAAAAGGATGCCACAAACATCACACTACCTGTACTTTACCATGTATAGGCTATGTACTGTGTGCATCCAAAAAGAGACAGCCCTCAAGCACAGTCCTCACAACTGATGCAGGCACAAGGTAAGTCACTCTTCTCAATAACAAATAAATGCCATGTTACATTGTGCTAGCATATCTATGGTATTGCTGCATGTATGTAAGGGAATGGGGTGGTCTACAGGGTTAGCAGCAGACAACTGACAGCTATGTGGGATAACAGGAAATGTCCACCAAATGCTGGTTTACCAAGAATATGCAGTAGTCCCCTAGGTGACAATATAGTATAAATAACTATATAAGCAAGGGGTCTAATCTCAGCACTGGCAACTGTGAGTGTATGTGTGGGGGGAAACATATCCCCTGTGTGTGATGGTTATATGATTTTGAGGCTTGTTCCACCCAGTACACTTCCAATTGCCCTACTTTATAAGGGCTGCTGATGTCATTCGGCTTAGAAGTACCTTTGGACTGTTGCCAGCCCTATAAGCTCCGTGGTGTGTGTGATAACTGTGTAGCACTATAGTACAAAAAATAGATAAGTAGGGTTTCTAATCTCAGCACTGGCCACTGTGAGTGTGTGTGTGTGAGAAACATATCCCCTGTGTATGTGTGTGTGTGTGTGTGTGTGTGTGTGTGTGTGTGTGTGTGTGTGTGTGTGTGTGTGTGTGTGTGTGTGTGTGTGTTGTTTATACCATTTTGTGGCCTATCCCACCAAGTATAATTCCTATTGCCCTGCTTTACAACGGCTGATTATGTCATTCACTTTAGAAGTACCTTTGAACACTTATCAGCCCTATAAGCTTTCTGGTGTGTGTGATAAGTAGGCAGTGCTCTAGTATGTACAAGCAGATAGGTAGGTGTTTGAATCTCAATATAGTCAACTATAGTACTGGATGTGTTTGTGTGTGGAGCATATCCCCTGTGGCTGTCGTGTGTGTTAGTTATACTATTTTAAGGCCTGTTTACCCCCTCCCCATGGCATTACTTTAAAGAGCATGTTAAATTGACAATATGTTTTTAGAAATTGTATAAATACAAGGTGAAGATTGTTTCAACCATATTTATAATAACTGGTGGCAAAACATATTTGTATTAGCTATAACGTTTAGCTGTTCATGTCTCACATGATTTTACCCCTGCTTTTAGAAATGTGTGTCCCCTCTAGTTTTCAATGTGTACAAAGATAATCCACTTTATGCAATCTTGGGTGGAAGGACATCAATAGACAGGTGGTTATATGCTTTTTGGTAGTGGTGAGGTAATGTTCTTCTGCTTTTGGATTTAATTATAACTTACTGCAGACCTGTAAGCAGTTGCCTTTCTCATATAGATATCTCTAAGTTTTTGAATAAGTAAATTTGGTGTACTTTTCCAGGCTTTGTATCAAATAAGTATTATTTACCCTCGGATATCATTGATCAGAGTCATCTGACTATATAGGGCAGGTTTAGGGCTTATTGTCATGGATCTCCAAAGGATTCTGCAGGGTTTGTGTGCAGATCAAGATGATATAAAAGTTTTTGGTATTGGGACCAATATGGATGGGGTCCCTAATAAGAAAGTAGGAGATTCTCATGACGGCTGCAACTTGCTGTTTTACCAACTAAATAAAGAGATGAAAATCTTAAGAACTAATATATGGCACTTGAAATTATTCAAGGCATATAAGAGTAAAGGTATTACTCCACGTGGTTTAAGGGTTAAAATTCAGCCCTTGGTTGGTAAGCCAGATGACCTACTGATGGAGGATTGGCATAAGGCACAACAAAAAGCCACTATAGCTTTTGTTGATATATTAATGTCCTTTTATCAAATGGCTGTTGAACAAAATATCAAGAATGTGATGGAGACATGTGAGAATATGAAAAAATATGAGGGTATGCCGTCTTTTGTGCAAGGCCTGGAAAAAATATCCAAGGATCTTCTCAATTTTGAGAATGGGTTAAAAGAAAAGAAGTTACACAAATTTCATAGAGATGTGGAAGATTATGAGAGAGGCAAGTCCTTTGAGTCCCAGAGGGGAGTTTGATTCATTGATAATAATAAGGGTAGATCCAATATCAGAAAGAAAATACCAACATCTATATTAAAAAATCAACACAGGGTCTCAGTATCTCAGGGGAAGAATCATCCATGACTGACATGGAGGGAATTTATATTAGTGACTCTCCTGACTTGAAAAAGTTACGAAATCAGGAGGTCCCTTTAGGAGACAAACCCATAGGGGTGGACGTAAGCACAAAGGTGGCAGTCTTGGAAAATCTATTACAGTCAATGGTGCAGTAGGGACCCAATTTTATAATGTACATAACATTTCCTCTTATGTTTTATCTAAGGATGAAAAATGTCTACTTAATAAAGGTCTAGGGTTTGTTCCTAGTTTTTTGGTAGATGAACATATTTTTGTTTCAGATCTTTTTGCCTTTTGTAGAATTTTTAATCTAAAATAGTTTTTTGGTACATCTAATAATTCTGAAAGATTAGTGAAAGAAACCAATAAAAACCAAGCGGAGACGATAGTTATAGAAAAACAATTTACTCTTAGCGCTTTCGGTAAAACCAATGCTTCACCTTCTTCAGATAAAACGTACATCAATTAAGACACTTTAAATACAATTCAGTATAACACATAATAGTTAACAATTAGGGTTTAACAATCAACAATGCATCCAATTGTTCAAGATCAGCTGCTGAACAACATTAGTGTTAAAGGTGTAGTCCACATGTAAACAAATATTTTCAGAGCCTACAACACATGTATTGTAGAACCTTTTACTAATCCAAATACATAAAAATAAATAAAAGTATATAAAGAAGTAAAAAACATATGTAAAAAATAGTGTAAAAAATATAATAATAGATGGTAAATATGTATACGTATAAATAAAGTTAAACTTTCAGGGGTACATTTTAGGCAGTGATATGTGTACATGTTAATAAAAAACATCAGTGTAATGTCTAAACATTTCAGCGTCTCATAGATAAAAGTTTGAGAACGCACTTAATAGATATTTGTTCATTCAGACTAGGGGGTATATAGGCAATTGTCCTAATCTGCCACTCGAGCTCATCCATTTCCAAAAGGAGTTGACAAGGGCCACCCCTCAAGTCAGAGCATCTACTGTGCAAAACTACAAAATTAAAATAATGGTCTGGGTACTCGAGAATATGTTTAGCCAAAGCGTTGTTTGTGTCACTTTTACTAATGGCATAAACATGCTCGTAAATACGCTGTTTCAATTTTCTCTCAGTTTTGCCGATATAAAAGACAGTGCACTGATTACATATAGCGGCATAAATCACCCCTTTAGATTCACAATTGAATCTGCCCCTAATAGAATATAATTTATCATTGATCACGACATCTTTAGTTACTCAAATGTTTTTACATTGAGCACAAGCCCCACACTTAAACATACCGTTAGAACCTGACCGTTGTGGTTTCTTCCTTTTTTCTAGTAGGGCTTTAAGATTTAGATTCCTCCTATATGTAATCTTGAGTTGCTGACCCAGTTTCCTACTCAAGACAGGGTCCTCAATAACCACCCTCCAATTTTTGTTTAATAGTTGCCTAATGTAGACATGATCAACTGAAAAAGTGCATAAAAAGTTGGTTTGAAAAACTTTATTATTAATAGGGGCAGCTTCAGAAACCTGTTCGTTGTTTACTGATGTTTCTTCAGACAAAGGAGCTCCCAATAACGGTTTAAAGTAGCCCTCATGTCTTTTAACCACTACTTCCTTCTTAATGTTGACAATTAGATTAGTTGGATACCCTCTATTAATAAAAATTTTTTCTAAGTTCTGGCATTCAGCTAAAAAGTCACAGAAGTCTGTGACCATTCTAGCTGCTCTTACCATTTGCCCTTTCACAACAGCTTTCTTTTGGTGAAAGGGATGACAACTGTCATAATGCAAGAGAGCGTTGGAATATGTGGGTTTTCTGTAAATTTTACTCTTGTATTTAAGATATGGCCATCTTTATATAATAAAATGTCCAAGTAGCTAATGCTATTCTCATCCACATGGTAGGTAAAATCCAAAAAGTTAGTCAATTTTACCGTAAAAGATATCTTTTTACAAACATCAGGAGTAGCTATGGGCTCCCCTTGTGGAGGGAGCTTTGCCAACATCGTCATGGCACAATGGGAGAATAATTTGCTTTTCCCACACCCATTATTTAGAGAACATGTCTCCTGGTACATTAGGTACCAGGATGACATGTTCCTTATGTGGAAAGGCACTAAAGAAGGAGTTCCTTTGTTTATTTCTGAGATCGTAAAATTGACTAACTTTTTGGATTTTACCTACCATGTGGATGAGAATAGCTTTAGCTACTTGGACATTTTATTATATAAAGATGGCCCTAATCTTAAATACAAGAGTAAAATTTACAGAAAACCCACATATTCCAACGCTCTCTTGCATTATGACAGTTGTCATCCCTTTCACCAAAAGAAAGCTGTTGTGAAAGGGCAAATGGTAAGAGCAGCTAGAATGGTCACAGACTTCTGTGACTTTTTAGCGGAATGCCAGAACTTAGAAAAAATGTTTATTAATAGAGGGTATCCAACTAATCTAATTGTCAACATTAAGGAGGAAGTAGTGGTTAAAAGACATGAGGGCTACTTTAAACCATTATTGGGACCTCCTTTGTCTGAAGAAACATCAGTAAACAATGAACAGGTTTCTGAAGCTGCCCCTATTAATAATAAAGTTTTTCAAACCAACTTTTTATGCACTTTTTCAGTTGATCATGTTTACATTAGGTAACTATTAAACAAAAATTGGAGGGTGGTTATTGAGGACCCTGTCTTGAGTAGGAAACTGGGTCAGCAACCCAAGATTACATATAGGAGGAATCTAAATCTTAAAGCCCTACTAGAAAAAAGGAAGAAACCACAATGGTCAGGTTCTAACGGTATGTTTAAGTGTGGGGCTTGTGCTCAATGTAAAAACATTCGAGTAACTAAAAATGTCGTGATCAATGATAAATTATATTCTATTAGGGGCAGATTCAATTGTGAATCTAAAGGGGTGATTTATGCCGCTATATGTAATCAGTGCACTGTCTTTTATATCGGCAAAACTGAGAGAAAATTGAAACAGCGTATTTACGAGCATGTTTATGCTATTAGTAAAAGTGACACAAACAACGCTTTGGCTAAACATATTCTCGAGTACCCAGACCATTATTTTAATTTTGTAGTTTTGCACAGTAGATGCTCTGACTTGAGGGGTGGCCCTTGGCAACTCCTTTTGGAAATGGATGAGCTCGAGTGGCAGATTAGGACAATTGCCTATATACCCCCTGGTCTGAACGAACAAATATCTATTAAGTGCGTTCTCAAACTTTTATCTATGAGACGCTGAAATGTTTAGACATTACACTGATGTTTTTTATTAACATGTACACATATCACTGCCTAAAATGTACCCCTGAAAGTTTAACTTTATTTATACTTATACATATTTACCATCTATTATTATATTTTTTACACTATTTTTTACATATTTTTTTTACTTCTTTATATACTTTTATTTATTTTTATGTATTTGGATTAGTAATAGGTTCTACAATACATGTGTTGTAGGCTCTGAAAAGATTTGTTTACATGTGGACTACACCTTTAACACTAACGTTGTTCAGCAGCTGATCTTGAACAATTGGATGCATTGTTGATTGTTAAACCCTAATTGTTAACTATTATGTGTTATACTGAATTGTATTTAAAGTGTCTTAATTGATGTACGTTTTATCTGAAGAAGGTGAAGCATTGGTTTTACCGAAAGCGCTAAGAGTAAATTGTATTTCTATAACTATCGTCTCCGCTCGGTTTTTATTGGTTTCTTTCACTCTGCTTAAGTTCTAATTCTGAAAGATTATCTGAATTTCATTTTCACAAATCTACATTTATGCCACCAATGAATAAATATGTGGGTATTTTTCAGGAAGCCATCTTAAGGGATTTACACTCAAATTTTAGTTCTGCTATGGGCTTTAAACGTAATCTTTTGGAAGGGGAACAACAGGCTTTGAAAAACCTATATTCTAATTCTGATATAATTAATCTTCCAGCATATAAAGGTGGGGCTGTGGTCATAATGGATGCCAGTTATTACTGGAATGAGGGAAATGAACAATTGTCCATCCGTCAGAATTATATTAGAATGTCCACAGACCCTAGACCTAAATTTAAGGCTGAGATTGATTCATTTTTGAATCAAGCAGTGGAAGAAGGAATTATTGATGTGAAGACAAAAGAACAACTTATGGTTCAGGATCCAACCCAACAGTACCTTTATCTCTTGCCCAAAATTCACAAAAAATTGAGTAGACCCCCAGGAAGACAAATTGTTTCAGGACAGAGATCTTTAACTGAACCCATTTCTGCTTTTTTGACATATTATCTTAAGCCATTATTATCAGGGGTCAGGGCAAGAATTAAGGATACTACAGAGTTTTTACAAATCATTTCAGACTCTCAATTGGAACCCATCTGGCTAATGTGTGCACTTGATGTTAAATCCCTATATACCAGTATCCCCCTTTGGGGGGATTACATGCCTTAGAATATTGGCTAAATAAAGCCAATTTATATGCACTAGGATTTAACACTCTCCTTACATGTCTTGCAGAACATGTATTGACTAAGAACGTTTTCTGTTTCAGGGGGGAATGTTATTGGCAACAGCAAGGAACAGCTATGGGGGCCTTGTTTGCCCCAATTTATGCTGACCTCTTTATGGGGTATGTGGAAGATCAGATTATATATGATGTCATGCATAATATTTACCTTTCAGAGATGGATATATGGAGACATTTTTTAGATGATTGTTGGCTGGTTTGGTGTGGGGGTGTGGACTATTTGTTAGAATTTCTGGAATATCTTAATTATAATTGGTGGGGGATTGAATTTACTGTTAATTATCACAGTAATGAGATTAATTTCCTGGATGTTAATAGTTTGAGACAGGGGGATGGTATGCTCAAAACAGCAGTATATAGGAAATACCCACAATATAATAATTTATTATATGCAACCAGTTTACACCCCACACACACCATCAAGAACATTCCTAAATCACAGTTTATGAGAATTAGGAGAATATGTTCTGCAGAAATGGAATTTCAAAATGCTAGGCATGATCTTGAGGGTAGATTTATTAACAGGGGATACAAGAGATCAGTAGTGCAAAAGGCCAGTGATTGGGCGGCCAATTGTGTGAGATCCATCTTATTGGAATATAAAGCTAAAACTCAAAAGGATGAGTCAGGAACCATGAGGTTAGTTAAAACATTTGGCAGTAATATATATTTATTTCAGGATGTAGTCAATAAACATTGGAATATTCTTCGGGCTAATACAGATCTGGCTCAATGTCTGCCTAACAGATGTCAATTTTCTTTTAGAAGGGGAAGAACACTTACATCCTATTTTGCTCAGTATAAGAAAACATTTTTTAGATTATGTGAACCAACATCAGCTTACCCTATTGGGAGACAGGCTTGTGGGTTCACATCCTTGTGGACATTGCAGTTTGTGTAAACATATGTTTAAAACTTCATCTTTTAGTAGTAAAAACACTGGTCAAGTTTTTGACATTTCTTTTTTGGAAATTGTAGCTCTGATTGGGTTGTCTACATGGCTATTTGCCACTGTTCTGCCTTTTATGTAGAGCAGACCTCTAGGCAACTAATGAGTCATATTTCAGAGCATCTGAGTGATTTACGTCATAAAAAAATGACCAACGCATTGTATAGACATTGTCAGTTACACAAAACTGCTTCTTTTAGATTTGTTATTATTGACCAGGTAAAGGGAAATAGATCAACAAAGCAAGGTTGGCATACTATACTAACCCAAAAGGAAAGAAAATGGATTATTAAGTTGCGCGCCCTATTTCATCCAGGACTAAATGACGTTATGAGGTTCTTTTTACGAAGGACCTATATTGGCAACTTTATAAGCAACCATATGATATTAATGGATGTTTGGCTAAAGCATTTGATATTATAATTAGAATGTTTATTTTGTTAATGATTTATATGTGTTTGGAGACTTAAATAGACAAAGGGGGAAGTGATGTCATAATTGGGGATATACAATATGTATAAAAACTATTCCTGAACTATGAATGTTTTATCACTGAAGAAGGTTTGTTACCGAAACCGGTCTGAAAAGAAGGGAAAGGAATAAAACACTGTTTGCCTCTGAGTGCTGGCTTTTTCTTTTTTATTTATCTAATCTGAGTATTGCCAACTGTGTGAGTGTATGTGTTTCTGTATGCATATCCCCTGTGGCTGTCTTTCCTTTGTGTATGTAATGGCTATACCATTTTGTGTGTCTGTTCCACCCTGTTAACTCCTCCATTGCAAGCCTAATTGCAGCCACTACAGATGTCATCCACCTTACAAGCACAGTTACACATTTTCTAACACAAAGGCACTGTGGTGCATGCAATAGTCATATCAGTGTTTATTGTACATCACTAGACAGGTAGGTCATCTGATATGAAAAGTGTCCGCTTTGTGTGCATTGTGCATGTGTGTTTCAATGCATGTCCCCATGCCACAGTGTGTGTGTGTGTGTGTGCGTGTGTGTGTGAGTGTGTGTGTGTGTGTTTCAGATGGCTCTACCATGTTGAGGGCCTGTCAACCCACCATTGGCAATCCTAACAGCCCCTGCAATTGTCACCCACTTGAATGTCACCCACTTGAATAGTACTGGCAGACACTGCAACACTACAGTAGCTCTGTGGTGTTTGTGTTATGTATTTACAGTATTGTTTGTAAAACTAGGCAGCAAGATGTTCTACTATCAGCAAGGGCAAGTCATGAGTGAACGTGTGTGCATGTGTTTGTGTGTGTGTGTGTGTGTGTGTGTGTGTGTGTGTGTGTGTGTGTACATCTCCTTGCAGCAGTCTGCCTGTGTTACTGCCACCAGCATACCTCTCAACCTTTACATAAAGACATCTGGTTAAAGCCATATGGGAAACTGGGGCAATACCAAACATTGAGCACAACCTTCACATATTGCTGTGTCACACATGGAAAGTAGATACCAGAACAGGTCATGCATTTGAATGCACTTTCCAAAGGGTATGTGTTGTTACATGATAATATCAAGAAATTATGCATCAAACATCTGGACAATCTGCAGACATATACAGAGATCACAGTTATGGCCACCATCTGTAGCCATAATTTTCAACCTCTTAGAGCAATAACTCTTTACAAAGCCATAAATAATGGAGGGATAAAGGCCCCAAAATAGGAACACTTTTGAAATATTCCTCTTACAAACAGAGAGTTGATAGAATAACAGGTTTTGCATTAGCAGAAATATTATGAAATGTATGAAGTCTGAAACTCACGTCTGTCATTATTTGTTGACATCAACCCTCAATGATTTGCCAACGGTTTGTCGAAAAAACACAAGTTTATGAAAAATGGACAAAAAATAATAGGCAAAACTCTGGACATCCTGTGAAAATCTATACATTTGAGAGGTAGGTCTGTACAACCCTGCAGGTTGCAGTCCATGTTTGACAAAGTGTGACCTGTGACAACAATGAAAACAGTAAAGAGGTCCCAAGTGTGTAGGACAACAAACGTCATATAGTTCTGTACTGATTGCATAGAGCAGTCATTGCACATCAGAAGCACCTTAGTGTTGTGACAAATACTGTAAGCTAAAGTAATGTCACACAAAGAAGGTGTCATAGTAGCAAACCACAGAAAGTCCTTTGTTTTGCCCTTGCCTTGGTCATGGTATGTCCTCCCAACTGCCACATTACTGCAAGTTGTGTCCCATTCTCTACATTTGATAATCACACACACATTGTGTGTCACCTATGTGTGTGCAATATGTAGACACATGAAGGCCCTGTGACTACCTGGTGCCCCCAATAATCCACATGCATATAGGCATGAGTATTAATTGGCACCACCCTCATATGTAGGTACATCCTAAGGCTGTGTAGTGTTAAGTATTTCTCAGTCTCTCATTGAGCCACAAGCTGCTGTTTACACACTGCAATGGGCCATACAGTGGGTTTGGAATGCTGTCAAGGTCCTAGCCTCAAGCTGAATGCAGACAACAGTGTCAGCATGCCATATGGCAAGGACATGCCCCCAGTACTTCCCACATCAGCACCAACCCTGTAAATGCACAGACTGCAGTGACAGACTTGGCTACCCTGGATGGCAACATAGTTGCATTCAGGCAACAAGTATTGGCAGTAGTCAGGAATTGCTTGTATGTGGTTCACCACATAGGTAAAGGGACCAGATCCAGCCAAAAGTTGGACATTGCTTCTGAATAGTCCTCCATCAGTACAACAATACATTAGCAGCATGGCTTGTCTGTTATGCACCTATGCAGACATCTGCAGCATCTGTACAGGCTATGTAAACACCTGCAAAGGTCAGTCATGGCTCTCAACACCTGTTCCACACAGACTGCCTTTAATCTATACTGACCCACTGGTTAATGGTCATGTTGTCCACAGGTGTCAGTGGCATGCCAGGATGGCAGTGTTGGGCTCAGCTCTTTGACAGTTGCCCCAAGTACAAGAAAATAACTCTGTGTGCATTACCAACAAGAGAGTCCTGACTTGCATATGAGATAGCAGACACACATGCTGAAGAGTCAGGTTTGGCTACCAGTGTCTGCCCTGTGTCAGGAATACACTCCACAAACATGTGAAACACAGTAACATGCATACTGTCATCAGCTGCAGTAAGGTTGAGTGGATGGGATAGAAATATTGTGTCCCTGGGTTTCAAGCAGTGTCCAGCAATGTCAGGGGCAACAGGTGCTGATAGGTGATTCTGTTGGGGTTAAAGTAATATCTAGGCTTGTGAGGGACCTACTGCCAGTACTCTAGTAACCTCCTCTGTATGTATGAACCTGTGGTACTACAGAACACCCAGGTGACTTGTTTGAAGGCCAGCTAGCTGTGTCAAGTGGTATGCATGCAATGTCACACTGTCTGCCCCCAATTGTCCCTCACACACTGTTGCACGCATACACACCCAGTAAACATGTACATATACAACCATACCTTGGCTATGAAAAGGTCACTGTGTTTCCACTCTGCCATACTCATCTTTGGTAATGTCAGAAGCCCCACAGCCTGCAGACACACAGACACCTGGAACACAAACAGAATACAATATGTTAGATAACAGTCATTCAGCAGCACTAAGAGCCATAATGCATCATGGTAAAAAAGGTACATACACTTTGATGTGTACCCATGACAATTGCCAGCAGACATCACCTTACACAGCATTACATTACTACACTGTACTATATTCACCTTGTGCATCAGACCCATATTAGCATGTCCCTGCATCGATGGTATGGATAACGGAAGATGTGGCACAGGTCTCATCCTATGTACAGGGTGTGGTATGGGTTTGCCAGAAGCCTAGGCTGGTCCATACAGTTGACATCATGAGTGTGTGTGTCTGCAGGGGTGGCATTCAACTGGGCCATGCAGAGGAGCTGTGTGTGTCTGGTGGTGACCTGCCTGTGATAGTGATGTGTGAGTGTGTGTACACACACAGTCAGGCCATGAAATTGCCCTACACAGGGGTATGTTGGACAGCCGTGGACCATATATGGCAGGGTGTACAGTTCACCATCTCCGGCCATGATCAAGGGAACTGGTTCTGCCAAGATTTTCACTGGCACCACCAGGCACAAGGCCAGATACAATACTACTCCCTGATAGTGACTGCTGTCTGCTGGATCATTGTCACTGATGGCACCAGGCAGGACCGTGTGCCCATGGCCTGCTCCATTGTGGTGTGGACAGCACCCTCCCTTCAGTAGTGCTGGTGGTACTTCCAGTATGGGAGTGTGACTGTGCATGGCCACGTAGACTCTCAGCTGATCTTGCTGCTGTCCTACTTCCATGTGTCCGATGCTCTACTCCCACCACATCCTCAAGCACAGACATTGCACAGCTGAGCAGTGACACCATCTCACCCCACCATCTATCCACAACATCAGCATAATAACTTATGGCATCATCAAGACCATGGAGGTTGTCACGCATGGCAGGAAGTGTTGCATTCATGACCCTGAGTGTCTGTCTGGTGTTGCATTCAGAATGTGCCTGTGCCTCCATGACAGACAAAAACATGTGTCTGGTGGGGTCTACTTCACACAACCGAACGCTCAAATGTTCAAAATTCATATGGCTGAGACCATACGATTGAACATTTGAATGTTCGAAAATGTGAACTAGACCTGTACTGCCCCCCTGCACCCCCCATACACCCCCTACTTAAATATACCAACTCCGAGATCACACTACAGCAAGAACAAGGGAAATCTCCCGGTTCATACTGTATGTGATTTCCCATTCAGAATATCGGTATTTCAAAACTTTGAACATATGGTCTGGGATCATATGGGTTTCGAAGTTTTGACTTTTGACATTCTGAAGGGGACTCATCTGGTGGTACCTGCTGTGACACCTGTGACAGGGGCTTGATGGGGAGCAGTCCTCCTTTGAGCACCCCTGTCAATCTGCCTGTGTGGGACCTTGCCACCTGTCTGGCTATGGCTAGTGTCTACACTCACACTTGCCATAGTTGCCACACTAGCCTGTTCTGCACCACCACCCTCCAACTGTCCATTATCTTTGGCTGCTGGGGACTGGGTATGTGTTGGAATACTGACTGTGTGTGGGGATGCTGTGGGTGAAAGTGTGATATCAACCAATGGCACAGATTCAGCCCCCAACAACCCCACCTGTGCCTCACTATGACCACCATCATTATCAAGGTCCGATAAGACCCAGCCATCAGGCTGTGTGTGGGTGAGACCATCCACCATGTTCACCTGTGAGGGAAGACAACACATGTAAATTACTACCTGCACTATAATGTTTAGTGATAGACACACACGCAGGCACACACACATACACACACACACACACACACACACACACACACACACACACACACACACACACACACACACACACATGCACACGCACACACACACACACCCACATGCACACACACGCGCACACACACACACACACACACACACACACACACACACACACACACACACACACACACACACACACACACACACAGCCGAGGTGGCACAAAGCCATTATACAGACCACACAATTTCTGAATGATGACATGTATGACACACATTCAGACCACTGCAGACGCACTCTGAACAGGCCGTCAACAACATGCAGTGCACCTATTTGCAATCAATGTTACTACTACTATATATTTCAGAGATACATGAGCAGTGGTATTATGTGATGGACCTTCACCTAACACACAGTGCACCTGTGTACACAATACTAATGTACTCTTGTACAGCACAGTGGCAACAGCTACACAAACTCACATGCTAATATGTTACAGCTCCTGTGATGACCAATGTGATGCACTGCAGTTAACAGCACCACAAGTGAACATGCACATATTGCAATATGGCTAAGAGTAACAGTTGTGTGCATGGAAAACTGAATGCCCTTAACATGCCTAGGGCATTGGTGAGGCACAACAAGACATTTCCATACTCAATGGCTTCAGGCAGCTGTTCCCCAGCCAGACCAGAGGGATCTATGTAGTTTTGAGGAAGAGGTATTGTCAGCACACACACATGTGGCATTGGTACAGGATAATATCTGCATTTCTGAACATGTACAGTACAAGTTGTAATACTACTCAATTTGCTGTCATCAACAATAGCTGTGCAATTGTGTACATTACAAAACCCCACCCACAAATGCAGTTTGACTTGACATTGTGTCCAGAGTTGGCAAGGATGCCACTATGAATGATACAGTATTGAAGTGATGTCCACTGGGTACTTATCTGGACAGTGCTCGCCTGTTGATTGCGTGGCACCCACCTCCATGACATGTGTTTGTATAGTTTCTTGAGATGCAGTGGCTGCCTCAAGGTTGGCAAGGAACTCCTCTGTTGCTGTCAGTGGGGCTTGCATAGCAGGATCCTCACCTGTGGCTGCACAGTCCCTAGCCACAGCTGCAGCCCTTTGCCGGGCATTGTGGATGAGGTCAGTTGCATGATATCGGACCTGCACATATGTGTGGTTGTGTTGCCCAACATTGTTGAATGTACCCACCACGTCTGTCCAAAGGGTAGGTCATTGCTGCATTTTCTGTCACCTCCTCCCCAAAATGATCCTGTGATAGAGTCACAGGGCATCCAGTATGGCTGCAGTCTGAGAGTCATAAAATGGTGGAAGGCATTGCCTAGAAATTGCACCTGAAAGACATGAACAGGGAAACACATCACAGGATGTCATACATTAGCCACTATGATTTACAGATCCTGCACATACACATTTGCTAGCAGCATCCACCGCCAACACCCACATCCTACCTCTGCCATCTATCAGCACAGTATGTGTGTGAGTAGTGTCACCATAATGGCACTACAGCATGCATTGCACTGCTGATCATGATGTTTCATGTTTATTCCAATGAGGACCATCAATGTGCACAATCCTCCATTCATCATTCACATCAAACAGCACATGCAGCACTTGGGACATCATAGCGGTTCCTCTGCCATCTATCAGCACAGTATGTGTCTGGGTAGTGTCACCATAATGGCATTACAGCATGCATTGCACTGCTGATCCTGATGTTTCATGTTTATTCCAATGAAGACCATCAATGTGCACAATCCTCCATTCATCATTCACATCAAACAGCACATGCAGCACTTGGGACATCACAGAGGTTCCCTACCGGGGCATACCAGGCAGTCAGATATCTACCGTACATCTATAGGCTATAAGGCCAACCCTCTACCTGGTGTCATACATACCCCTCAGGAGTTAACTCATTCTGGCATGCCAGGCAATCACAGAATCCACATTGCTGGGACTGCTACATGAGTGCAAGTCATGCTCCACTATGTTGACACACACACACACACACACACACACACACACACACACACACACACACACACACACACAAAACCTCCATACTATCAACATTCACACTGTTAGATACTGCAAGCACATTTTTCTCATTTATAAGTTATTTTGTGTGCTTTTCTGTAAGCTCATATATTTGACAAATTTCTATGGTTTTGCTCAACATTAAATCACTATCTCAAAGCAAAATCTTTCTCACTGTATCATTATTAACACAACACACAAGTCTGTCCTTTATCAACTCATCTCGCAAATCACCAAATCACGTGTTTGCTTTATTTCTCAAGTCAATAATATATGCTGTTATATTTTCACCAGGCTTTTGATTTCTTGTGTAAAACATGTGCCTTTCTATTCTAATGTTCATTTGAGGGTTACACATTTCTCTAAATTTATGTATTAAGCAGTCAGGGTCATCCCATGTTTCAGCCTTTATCACAATATGGTGGTTCCCCCTCTCCTGCATACATGGCAGATGCATACACAAATGGACGTTCCCTCTCAGTAGCGTCCGTGAAGAAAAGTATGAAGGCTTTTGTACATGTGTCTTTATCAGAAAAAGCAGCCTGTATGAAAATAACATATTCTTATTCAAACACTCTCCAGTTCTTAGCAATATTGTTATCAAACATCAGCAGTTCAGATCTGCAAAATCCTTCTGCCATAACAACAAGCATAGACCAGGTACTTGAAATTATGTTTGAATATACAACAATCTCTTTGGAAAGGCTTTACTTTGACATTGCAAACACTGTGAACATTCCAGAAATTTTGGACACTTAGAATAGCTTTAATTAATGCAAAAAATAATACAAATAAATGCAGTAATTTTAGTCTTTTCATCATTTTAAACATTTCGGAAATTGTTTTGAACACTTTTGTGTTTATTTTAAATACTTTTATCAGTATGTCACAATTTTGGACATTTTGTTTAACTCAGTAATTATTTTGAAAGTTTTGAATGCTTCACTATGCATTCAGTGACTGAAAAATCATTTGAACGAATTTAAGTACCTATGAATAACTGCTGTCCTTTTTGTGAGTTCACTCTGGTATATTTCTCCACTTCTAACTGTGTTCCTCATGACTTGTGTGTTGCTTCAACTTCGAATCCCATTCTGGCACCATGTCCCTTGTCTCATGCATGCAAAAGAGACTATAAAGTGATGTATGGGTTCAAGATATTTATTGCACATGAACATGTCAGGAACTGCAATTAGAATTTGTATTTAAGCTAACTGATTCACTCATCATTTTAAAGACACTCACTTGTGCATCTCCATTCATGACTGCATTCACTCTGGCTGATTGTACAAAATGGCACTGTTCTTGCGTGTGCTCAGTACTTATATGCACGTGTTATTTAGCTACAGTGGCTATATAGGAACAATACACTCAGTGATCTACACTTACTATGCCAAGAGGCAGGATTTCCCTACCATCTATAGTTCATATACTCAGGAATTCCTTGCAGCCCATGCTGATTTGGATTTCTCATCACATATTCTATGGGGTGCCTTTAAATATTTTCTACATGCACAGTTGAGGACTTGGCCAGATGGATTAAGGAGATACTGGAACAGGGAGCTGAGTACTATGCAGGAAGAGTATAAACCACTTAGTATCATACATACAGCAAAGCCAAAACCAGATGTCAAATGCTCCCTTCTGCTAGTGAAATCCAAGATACGGGAAGTTATAAATAAAAGGCACAGGTTGCTTTTGATTGTCTTTTTCTCTAACATTATGACGTGGCACCCCAGATCTATTGTAGTTTGTCTCGATGCTGTATGCCAAGGTAAATCAGTTTTCTTCATTGATTCTATTATACAATAAAGAGCCCAGGTAGCTGTTTACAATCCAGAGTGCTCTTGAGAAATACAGGAAATACTATCAGGGCATTTAGTCTGAACCAGAGCGTTATAACATGTCAGCATCATTAATCAATAAGCTAGATCAAATTTCACCCCATCTTCATTCCTTTTCAGAAACTGACCAACAAGGGTTGTGCTCACCAATTTCCACAGGTGAGGTTTTCACCTCAATAAAGAGATTTAAAGCTAATAAAGCCCGAGCCAAGGATGGTCTGAATTCATAGCTGAATAAACATTTTTCTTGTCAGGCTTTGGGACTACTGTGGAGGGTATGCCCTTCTTTTTCCACCGATTTACTAATCCTCCCTTCATGGAAGCAGCCACTTCTTTTGCCATTGTTCAAACCTAGGAAGGCTCCAGAATGCCCTTGTAGCTACAGGCCTATTTCAATGCAAAATGTTGATTGCTAAATTCACATGGCAATCTAGGTATCTTGGCTTGCAAACTTATTGCCCTCTCTTAAACATCCTGACCAGGCTGGCTTTGCTAAAAGGTGTCAAGCTAGACATAATATTCTCTGGGTCATCCATTGGTTTAAAAGACAGCAATATTCACTACAACAGCAAGCAGTTCTCTCTGTTGATGCAGAAAAAGCCTTGAATAAAGTGAAATGGACATATATTTTTACTACCATGGATTTTTATATATTTTCCTAGTTTTATAGATATATTAAAACATATCTGTCAGGATTCTTCAGCAGAAGTGTGTTTGGGATCTATTTCCTTTCCTAATTCCATGGGTGTATGGAAAGGGTTTCCTCTACCTCTCATGTTATTTATCATAGCTCGTCATTTAGCTGTTGCTGTCAGGGTGGCATTTTGGGACTTAGATGTTAAGAACTCATTAGGACAATCATGTGTGGACTTGTTACTACTTGCAGATGACCTCTTACTTTATTTCTTCAAGTTTGATCTGGATGTCCCTGCTGCCTGGGAAATTTTGCAGGAATGGCAAGGACTTATGGGGTATACAATTAATGCATCAAAGTAGGTTTGTATGTTGAACACTCAAACAGTTCTCACCTAGATACTCACTGCACTTTAATTCATCACTAAGCTTGCAGCATTCAAATACTTGGTGATATACTTAGTCCTTCCTTTACTAGAGATAAAAACACCCACTGTTTTCATCATCTAATAACTATGCATATAAAGGAATGGTTGAGATGGACCCTTCCCTTTGAAATTGTATTTTGCTAATAAAGATGGCTCTCTACCCAAAACTACTCTATAGTATTTAGGGACATTCAAGTGAATCCCATATTAAACTTTATATAAATCAACATCACTAATGAAACCATAATCCTCTGCAATGTTAATATTAACTGGACATAATTCGATCTCCCAATAACTCGCTAAATTTAAACTTGTATAACTTCACCCAGCTGATCAATTCAACAACTAGGCCTTCTAAGAACTTCAGGAATCGGAGCACCCTTGACTGGATCCTAGTTTCCCATCTTAACTATATCTCCAACAGTGGTAATCTTCCCGATCCACTAGGGGACCACTTCCCTACTTTCGCCCACCCCCCCTCATCTATACAGCTAACTCATACCTACACCTCCACTCGCCAAAAAATCTTCAATCCTACTTCATTCTCATGTGCACTAAAATGAATAAACTGGAACTCAATAAAGACCCTTCCCTTAGAAAGAGCAGTTAGCTATTTTAACTCAGCTTTCCTGAACTTGCTTAACTCCTTTACCCCTCTTAAAACAAAACGCACAAAAAACAATCCTGTACCTTGACTAACCAAAAATACCTTAGCTACTATGTGTCTCCTGAATAATGCCTGGAAATGTTACCATAAAAACAAAACTCACATTACCCTCAATGTACACAAAACTCTCTGTAATATATCCTATTTCTCTACCCTCCAAACCAACCACAACAACAATCCCAAAAATTTTGGAATGGAATCACCTGTCTCCTTAATCCTAGTAAAAAAGAAAATCCCTGCCCTGACCCAAGTGCCTCTGACTTGGATTTAACCACCCAATTTAACTCATTCTTCATCAGTTTTATAGGAAAACTAACATCATCCATCACTAACAATCCAACTTCCCCATCCTCACTTCCACCCACTCCTTCCTCCACTAGCATCTCCATCTCACAACCTTCTCCCTTCTCCTTAAACCCCATCCCATAAAAAAACTTCTTCTAAAATTGAAAACTGGTTCCACTGCCCCTGACAAGATACCCTCCTACTTCCTAAATGTAGCCACTGAAGGCATTGCTCTTCCTATTTGCATTCTAATAAATCAGTCCATTTCTGAATGCCATGTTCCCCAGATCTGGAAAAAGGCCTTCATTATTCCACTCTATAAAGGCAGCAATAATAATGATATTTCAAACTTTATAGCCATAGCTATCTTATCCCCCATTTCTAAACTCCTTGAAAAATGTATCCATCTACAACTATCCCTACCTTATAAGCAAACATCTTCTAACTCCTACACAACATGGTTTCAGACCTGGCCACAGCACCACAACAGCTCTCTTATCCTTTCTAGAAACTGTTAACAAGGCTTGTGACTCTGGCCAGATAGTATCTACTCTCCTGCTTGACCTCTCTAAGGCATTTGACAACATCTCTCATAACATTCTTCATACAAAACTCTCCAAACTAAATCTATCCCACTCCTCTATCAACTGGTTCACCAGTTATCTTACAAATAGGCAACAAGCAGTCAGATGGAAAGAAAACACCTCCCCCATTCCTCAGTACTCCCACAGATGTTCCCCAGGGTTAAATTTTAGGCCCCCTTTTATTCAATATATTTATAAATGACTTCTATCAAGCCATCCCTAATGCTAACCTCATCCAATATGTGGATGACTCAACAATAATCTGCTCAGCCTCCTCTATCTCCACCTTATCAATATTAACCCAAGATGCCTTCTCTTCTACTGAAAAATGGATGCTGGATAACCATCTAGCACTCAACACAATAAAGACTAAACTTATGCTATTTACCACTTCCAAGACCAACACCCTAGACAAAAATTAATTTTCCATAACCAGTCATAACAATACACCTCTAGAAATAGCATCCAGTGCTAAATTACTAGGGATCCTAATCAATGATCAGCTAAAATCTGATCATCATATACAAGTAAATATAAAAAAAACACACAAAAAATTGGCATGCTCTACTGCCACTTTCACTACATCTCTCCCTCCCCCAAGCCCATCCTTGCAAATACATACCTTATCCCATCCCTTCTCAATGGTGCCTCTATCCTTACAAATCTGCAAACCACCCTAAAGACGAAACTTTCCTCCTGCTACAATAAAATATCTAAATTTGCACCAGGCCACAGATCTACTACCCACCACTGCACTGCCCTACACCAATTGAACTGGCTCGATCTGCCCACTCACCTTACGTACTTACAACTAGTCCAAGCACATAAACTAATTTTCAGCATGTCAGTCTATCCCTCCTTGCTACCACCTTTAAAATGCATCAACCTGATAGACTCCTCAGATATAACTCCCAAAATTTCATCGAATTACATAAACCTGCTCATCCACCAGGCAAACACCTGATGTCCTTCTCCTTAGCACCCCAATGGAATTCCCTGCCACCACACATTTGTACTATGAGTAATCTCCCCACATTCAAAACTTCACTTCATTCATTTCTTTCTTCACCATGGGAATGCTCCTGCTCCCATCCCACATAATCATCCTACACTATAGTTAAAAAAAAAGAAAAATAAAACCAAAGCAGCACTGGATGAAGAGCCTCTTAAGAACACAAAAATCCAATGTTTAACAACAGAAGAGGCTACACCACGACAGCTTAAAACTGAGACACTGTTTTATTCCACTGCAGTTAAAAAGTAAGCACTTTCACGTTGCTAGAACGCTTCTTCAGACTTCAATGACTGCTTTAACAAAAACTAAGTGCTTTATACCATTTCATGAACACACCTATCAATTAACTAATTCTGAGTTTAAAGACATAAACTTGTTTAAAGCAAGACTAATGCATGTATATAATAAAATATCTATACATAAATATAAAAACTATAAAATATATATATATATATATATATATATATATATATATATATATATATATATATACATACATATATACACACACACACACACACACACACTAATCCATATAAAAAATACATATACAAAGAATAACACAAAAAATATATAAATGCTTGTGTAAATACACATGATAAAATATTAATAACAAATGTATAAACCAATAATAACAACTACCTATGGAACAATATAGGAACAACTTCCAACACTTACAAGATTGCTTAATGTTTATAAGGGCGGGCGGCTAAGAATGGTTTGAGTGTAACTCTTTCATTCAAGCCATGCCCTTTATAACTTTGCAATCTTAGTATCCATTTATTTTCTCTTTCCTCTGTATAGTTCTTAATATTCCCCAGTCTGTTAGACTTCTTAATCAACTCAAGTGTGGTGAACCTAAATTTATGCAATGTGCCTTTTTGCAATGTCTGATAGGCTAAACCATTTGTCTCATTTTCTTTATTAATTGCATATACATGCTCCCTGACACGTTCCCTTAAAATTCTATTGGTTTTGCCCACATAAAAACATGAGCATATCTGACATGAGGCAACATAGATCACATCTCTCGACTTACAGTCTGCATAGAAGTTAAAGTGAAAAATCTGATTAGTGTCAGGGTATCTAAAATGATTTTCACCAGACATAAAACTACATTGATTGCAGTTTCTACATAGAAAAGTTCCATGTCTATCTGATGTGATCAATCCTTTATTGTTATTCTCATAACATAAAAGTCTTTTCAAAGACTTGGTGTTTTTATATGAAAAACTAGTTTTTTTACCCACTATCTGAGTTATTTTCTCATCAATTGTCAAGATATTCCAATTCCTATGAATTATTTGCTTGACCCTCGAAATCTAATTGGAATAATGGATAGTAAGTCTCTTGTATGTTTGCTCACTGGTGATGTGTCTCTCTGTCTCTAGATCATTTCTAGTATGTTTATAAAAATATGGTCTGCCCTTATTCTTCCTGTAATGTCCAGTGACCTCAAAAACTCTTTGTGTTTCATCTATACTGTAACCTCGTGCTGTTAAATTATTAGCCAGTAGCTCTTGTGTAGAGCTAAATGTCTCCTCATTAGTGGTAAGACAAGATATTCTTAAACTCTGTCCTGTTACAATGTTGGAAAAAATATGCTGAGGATGCATGCTGGTGCGGTGTAATATGTTATTTTTCCAGCAGTCCTTTCTATATAGCTCAGAATGTATATTTCCCCCATTTTTCAAAATCTGAATATCCAAAAATTCAATCTTATAACTAGAGCTTCTACATTCGAAGCTTAAAAAATCAGTTGTTCCATTGATATATTGAATAAAATCACTAAGCTCATCTTCGTTACCTGCCTAAACAAGGAAAACATCATCTACAAAACATTTATAGAATTTTATCTTAGTTTTATAGTTGTCATTCCCTATTACATATATGTTTTCCCAATAGGCCAAAACTAAGTTGGCATAAGAGTTTGAACATGGAGTTCCCATGGCTACCCCTTTTGTTTGTAGATAATCTTTTTCTTTATATAGGAAACCATTATTAGTAAGAACTAATTCTAGGAGTGCCAGAATCCTTAAAATAAAATGACTGGGTATTTCCTTCTCAATTAGGAAAAGTCTCAAAAATTCCATACCTGATGTATTAGGAATGCATGTAAAAAGTGAGACTACATCTAAAGTTACAAGTAAATCAGTCTCATTATTAATGTCTGAAATAGCTGCATAATTACCATAGGACTCTAAAAAATCCTTTGTATCTCTTAATATAGTCATGGTGTTATTCACAACTGGTTTCAACTGTGTTTCAATATATATTGATGCAGGTTCTAGCAACCAACCTCTCCCTGAGACAATGGGTCTCAGGGGAGGGTGCACAGGGTCCTTATGAATTTTTGGTAAACCCCTAAGTATAGGTTTAGTTGGTTGATCTACCTGTAAAAACTTATATAAATCAGCATCAATAGTAGAGCATAGAAACATATCATAAAATTCAGCATGTACATTTCTAATTACATCATTGAGCTCAGAAATATTTAATATACGATAAGTTTCAACATCTTGTAGCATAGTAGTCATCATTTGATCATAAAATATTGTATCCAAAATCACGACTGCTCCCCCTTTATCTGCTTGTCTGATAACTATTGCGGAATTTTCTTGTAACCTACTAATACTTTGAAATTCATCATAAGTAAGATTATAAAATAAGGGTTTGTTCTTGGAACTATATAACTCAAACAAATCTCTCTCACAGGCCTTTTCAAAGGCTTCCAAAACTGGATGGCCTTGTGGTAAAAATGTTGAAGGTTTAACAAACTTATTATAATCAACAGTATCAGTGTTTCCAAAAATCAGATTTAAGCCAACTTGTCGAACAAACATCTTTATATCAAGAATGAAATCAGTTATATCAACTGATTTTGAAGGTATAAAAGATAAACCACGATTCAATAAGGATCTTTCATAGTCAGTTAAAACATATTTAGAGATGTTTACTACTAGTTCCTCATTAGTGGCTTCAGTACCTTTTTCTTGTATTCGGTGTTCTCCTCGATCATTTTCCTCTTCCTCACAGTACCTTCTGGTGACCAACTCAGTTGCGATACTTTCTGTATCGGTAAAGGGAAGGAAAAAGAACCACTGCTGTTTGTAGAATCAGAACGCTTACTTTTGGCACCAAGATCTTTTTGTGTATTAACTGTAGATGGCATTATCTCAATATTGGTGCTGGTAGATCCAATTGTTAAAGAGACATTGTCATCAATCGATGTATCAAGACTTCTTGGCGTTGTAGCAGGCACCTGTATATGTGTAGAAATGACTGGAGCTGAAGAGCTAACTAAATGAAAGTTTGCTGCTTCCTTCTCCACTGCCAAGTTATCGGATATTCCTTGCTGAATAGCTATAGCTGACGTAGTTGCTGTGGGCGTGCCCTTTAACATGATCAAGGATGAACGGTTTTTAGAGACATCTCTATTAGATAAACCAGTCGATTATCAAAAGTAAAGCACCAAAACCAGGAATTGTGACACGAACAGTTTAATACAAGTAACGCTGAAAATTCACAACACGTTTTCGTCCTTGACTTCATCAGATAACAGCACTCTGGTGAACTCACCTTAAATACATTAACTAATTACTGATAGCCAATGACAAAACTTACCAAATCAATTAATTAATTAAAAATAATTAAAAACACATACACATATATACACAAATTGTACTTCCTAAAACCACCATGAAGATCATACCCTATAATAAATAACATGTACAAAAAATAATAAAATGTATATAAATATAAATATATATAAATATGAATATATATATATATGTAAATGAACCATTTCTAAAATCTTAACATTTTGTTCTAAAAATGTAATATTAACATCTATCTGGAATGGTGTAACAATACTATAATTTAGCAGACCTCAGCTTTAACACTGGCTTACGTGAAATCATGTCATTGAGACCCGGTGTTCTGTTGGCTTCTAAAACAATTTGCCAAAATAATTCTCTGTATTCCACCAGTGTTTCCCAATTCCCCCCTCTAGGGTCAACTGGCACACTTTCTAACACAAAAAATCTAAATGTAGCTAATTTACATACACTGGTGTGCTTATATAATGCATTATTTTCTTTTTTGGTCTTAATGTCGTATAAATGTTCATACATTCTTTGCTTTAACATTCTTTCACTCTTCCCTATATAAAATGAATCACATTTTGTACAGGTAGCTAAATATATTATACCCTTAGTGTTACAATTAACATATGTTCCTAAAGTTAATCTCCTTTGTCTACTAGGTAAATATAGTGTTTGTCCAACATTCAGGTGTGTACAATAACTGCACCTTCCACATTTAAATAAACCTACTTTTTTCCTAGTAACTTTCTCAAACAATCTTTCATTTGTACCTCTCTCCAAAACATTCTTAGTATTAGTACCCTTCCTGTAGGTAAATTTTAGTTCCTTATCAAAACTACAGTGTAAGTCAGATAGTCTAGAAAAATTATTCCATTCTCTATTAATAATTCTTTTTACCAATCCTGACTGACCATCATAGGTTGTGGTAATACCAGATTCAAAATCCACCCCACTGTTTGCGTTGTTAAAATCTTATCTATCAAATACTCCACTTATACCTAAAATAGGTGCAAACTTGCCACTTCTTTCACTAGTAACCTCACTACATATTTGGTCAAAAAGTTCGTTCGGGTAACCCCTGTTTGAAAATAAACTTTTCAAAAATCCACATTCATTAATGTAAGTAGTGTCATCTGAGGTCATTCTGCTAAGACGAATTAATTGACCTTTAACTACAGTTCTCTTTTGGTGGGGTGGATGTGAACTGGTAAAATGTAAGTATGAGTTTGAAAAAGTCTCTTTTCTAAAAATCTTTGAACTGAAACTTTCCTTAGTCTTAGTAATATTAACATCCAAATAATTCAACATTTGGGTATCATATTTGTGTGTAAATTTTAAAAAGTCCGTAGTATCATTTAAGAATTCAAAAAACAAATTAAAATCCTCATTGTTACCATTCCATAAAAAACATAAGTCGTCTAAAAACCTACCATAAAATGTCCAAAATCTACTAAAAACCGAAGTTAATACATATGTGTTTTCCCAATATGACATAATAATATTGGCATAAGTAGGAGCACAGTGTGCCCCCATAGCAACCCCCTTACATTGTTTGAAGTATTCTCCTTCAAAAAAAATAAAATTATTTTTTAATACCACCTCCATTAATACCAAAATTGTTCTGAACTCATTGTGAGTAATTCCTGAAAATCCTACTAGCATTTCTTTGAACCATTCAAGGCCTATATCATGGGGAATACTAGTGAACAAATCAACCACATCCAAAGTAACTAAAACCAACTCTTCAGAAAATAAAGATTTGTCCAATTTTCTAAGAAGATTCCAGGAATCCTGAAGTATGTAGGTATTGTTCTTAAGCACTTTCTTGACCTTACAATCTATGTATTTTGCTAGAGGGGCTGTGATAGAACCTTCTGCAGAAACTATTGGTCTCAAAGGTGGGTCATCAATGTCCTTGTGTACTTTGGGTATGCCAAAAATAGAAGGAACCTTCATTTTCCTCTTCCTCACAGTACCTTCTGGTGACCAACTCAGTTGCGATACTTTCTGTATCGGTAAAGGGAAGGAAAAAGAACCACTGCTGTTTGTAGAATCAGAACGCTTACTTTTGGCACCAAGATCTTTTTGTGTATTAACTGTAGATGGCATTATCTCAGTATTGGTGCTGGTAGATCCAATTGTTAAAGAGACATTGTCGTCAATCAATGTATCAAGACTTCTTGGCGTTGTAGCAGGCACCTGTATATGTGTAGAAATGACTGGAGCTGAAGTGCTAACTAAATGAAAGTTTGCTGCTTCCTTCTCCACTGCCAAGTTATTGGATATTCCTTGCTGAATAGCTATAGCTGACGTAGTTGCTGTGGACGTGCCCTGCGACATGATCAAGGATGAACGGTTTTTAGAGACATCTCTATTAGATAAACCAGTCGATTTCCATACATTAGATTTATTATTATAAGCACCTGTATTATCTCGTGGCCACGAAAAGACCTGACCCAGTTGGAAATCGACAAGATCTCTTTCCAGTTTTTTCTTTTTATCTGAAAGCAATTTATTGTCCAATACTTGTAGTCTCGATGTTATATCTGTTAATAATTGACCATTCTCAGTTTCACTCATTAAACCATTCAGATCTTTTTCTAAAGAAATAACTTCATCGGTGAGCTGTTGCTCAGTCTCTTTATATTGTTCAATTAGCAGTTTAATGTATGCAAAACTTGTATCTAAATTTATCTTCTGCCATTTGGTAAGAAGTTTGGGATATGTAGTTCCAAAAGTAGGCATCTTTAATATTCTTAAACCTCTAGGTATTACCTTAAAGGATAAACAAGCATCCATATGATGTCGCTGCCATTGAGTATTTCTCAATTTCTGCATAGTATTTTCAAGTTTGCGTGTTAACTGAATAACTTCAATGTTCTTAGGCATATCAGAGGTGCAATATCCATCTTTAGTTAACTCACTCTTAGTGTATCTCAGCAACGGGTTGACCGACATCTCTATAACTCCTTTAAAGCCATTATTCCGATTCACATCATTTACATTTTTTTCAGCCATGTTCCAGAGCTGCAAAGACCAAGAAAACTGAAAAATGAAACCAAAGCAGCGCTGGATGAAGAGCCTCTTAAGAACACAAAAATCCAATGTTTAACAACAGAAGAGGCTACACCACGACAGCTTAAAACTGGGACTCTGTTTTATTCCACTGCAGTTAAAAAGTAAGTGCTTTCACGTTGCTAGAATGCTTCTTCAGACTTCAATGACTGCTTTAACAAAAACTAAGTGCTTTATGCCATTTCATGAACACACCTATCAATTAACTAATTCTGAGTTTAAAGACATAGACTTGTTTAAAGCAAGACTAATGCATGTATATAATAAAATATCTATACATAAATATAAAAACTATAAATATATATATATATATATATATATATATATATATATATATATATATATATATATGTATATACATACATATATACACACACACACTAATCCATATAAAAAATACATATACAAAGAATAACACAAAAAAAAATATATAAATGCTTGTGTAAATACACATGATAAAATATTAATAACAAATGTATAAACCAATAATAACAACTACCTATGGAACAATATAGGAACAACTTCCAACACTTACAAGATTGCTTAATTTTTATAAGGGCGGGCGGCTAAGAATGGTTTGAGTGTAACTCTTTCATTCAAGCCATGCCCTTTATAACTTTGCAATCTTATTATCCATTTATTTTCTCTTTCCTCTGTATAGTTCTTAATATTCCCCAGTCTGTTAGACTTCTTAATCAACTCAAGTGTGGTGAACCTAAATTTATGCAATGTGCCTTTTTGCAATGTGTGATAGGCTAAAGCATTTGTCTCATTTTCTTTATTAATTGCATATACATGCTCCCTGACATGTTCCCTTAAACTTCTATTAGTTTTGCCCACATAAAAACATGAGCATATCTGACATGAGGCAACATAGATCACATCTCTCGACTTACAGTCTGCATAGAAGTTAAAGTGAAAAATCTGATTAGTGTCAGGGTCACTTCATTCATTTCTTTCTTCACTACGGGAATGCTCCTGCTCCCATCCCACATAATCATCCTACACTATAGTTACTCACTAAACATTAAAATATCTGTTTATAGCCGCCTACAGTATAGCACCCCTAACTAACTGTATGCTTAGCTTAACTTAAGAATTGTCGTAATCCTTACTATAGAAATCAATTGTTTAGATTCAGCAGAACCTCCAAGAACTAAGATTGCCTGTAAATATTCTGCCTGCATGTTCTCTTTATTGTTAAAATATGTGCATTATATTGTTGTAATCTATAGTTGTGTTGTATTCTGTTATTTGTATTTTTCTGAAGCTTTTCTCTCCAGGACTCCATTGAAAATGGGCTCCTTTTGGCCCAATGGACTATCCTGGCAAACAAACTGCAAATAAATAAATAAATAAATACAGAGCTAACTAACTAACTAACTAACTAAAACAATTTTAAGCTAATCTACCAATAGGAAAGCACACAATTAGTTAGATCTAACTAAACACTATTGACAAATTGCACTAGCCTCAGAATATAAGGAAATTATGGCATTCTCCATGTCAAAGAGATTCTTCCACAGTAGAACCATGCCTTTTAGTCTCCAGAGAACAAATACAATGCTCCAAAAGTTGATGGGTTACATTCTTAGACCCTGTACTAGATATGGTACAGCCTAGCTGAATGATATTCTGATATTCTCTGAACACTGGGAAAGAAATGTATCCTCTAATTATCAAAGCTGTCTTGTATTCCCTTTTGCAAGCTGGCTTAAATGGCAATCTGAATAAGTACAAATTAGGGATGATATCTGGCCTTTGCAAATGTAGGCCACAATATGGGCCATGTTTATGGGCAGCCAAGCCACAACCTTCTCATCACCCCCCCACCCACCCCCAACCTCAGTGATTTTCCAGAAAACCATACATTTTGTGAGGAACAGATGAAAAATATGAGACAAAAATCTGATCATTCTGCAAATTTCTGGACAGTCAAGACTTATGGTACCAGCATATGTTTTATGAATGATGATACTGCATTGAGATAAGGAGTGTGAAACAGTCGAAGGGTAGATAATAGTTAAAGCTAGACGATGGTGGAGGCATTCTATAGCTGGTGAATCAAGGACAGTGAGGGTAAGAGCACAGGCTACATAATGACATAGAACCCGGTGGAGAGTATTTGAAGGAGATGTATAAAATGGGAAGGTCAGAAACAAACTGAAATATAAATTGTGGATTAAGACAAGAAGGTAACTGAGGAGGAGTGCTAGAGAGGTTTGCTGTGTAGAAGGGGTCAGAGGTTAAAAAGGGATGTGGGTATGAGTTGACAAAGAAAAATGGAGTTACCAGGATGAAGTATGTGCTTGAACATGTGTGCTTTAGGTGATGCTTTAGTAAGGGCTTGAAAGTGGAAAGTTTCATGGTCTGTTTTAGGTATGTTAGGATGATGCTCCACAGTTTAGATATGTAATAGGAGTGTGGTAAGCCACCTACTGAGTTTTTAGACCTTGCTATGATTACTAAGACTTTACTGGTTGAGTGAAAGTTTCTACCTGGAGGGTAGTGCCGATGCTTATCTATTAGAGCTTGACATTTTTTTTGGTGCATGTATAAGGCTGTGTAGAAAGAAGAAAGAAGTTATATGTTAAACCATAGAGGAGCTCAAGCCAGTTTAGTTGGCAGTTATGGCTACTTCATTTAACAGATGGAGTGGTTAGCTTTAACTGTAGTCTTAGGTTTGTAAGAACAGCTGGAACCTATGATAGGGATGAAAAAAGTAAGGAGATGCTAGTGTTTGTGTTGTATATTCTGTCAGGGTGCATTTGGTTCTATAGAGAGGAGTTTTTGGTGTTGTTTTTCATATCTTACAACGTGTTTGCCACATTTAAGGTTATTGTCAGTTTGGATGCCCAGATATTTTATTTGGGCTATGTTTCAATTTTTGTGTTGTTGGATCAAGTTATTTAAAAAGATCGTGTTTCACATTGGTACTGTTTAGGAGTGAGTAGCATAAGTTTTTTTTTCTTTTAGGATTTAAAAGTAAATGTACATCTTTAGCCAAGTTTTGATGGCAATGAAAAAATTTGGGGTGATGTCTAGAAGTGTTGGTAGGGATGAAGCTGCACATATAAGGGGTGAGTTATCAGAGTACTGAGCTGTGGTGGTGAGATGGGTGACAGTATGTAGTTTTTTCATAAAAATGTTGAATAAGAGGATGCTTAATATTGATCCTTTTGGGGCTGATAGTGACTGTTGTGAAGGAGTAGAGATTTTGTTTCCATTTCTCTGTGTGCTCCCTGTCCGTCAGATAGTTATGGAATCATGAGAAAGAGGGCTGGGTGTGGCTGGGTGGGAGTCATTTCAGTATGAATATGCTGATGGGATACAGTGTCAAATGCTTTGGATAAATCTAAGAATAGCAAAGATACTAGATAGCAGGCCTTCATATGTTGGTTTATGATACTGGTAAACTTAAGGAAAGCTGTGGTCAGGTGTAAAACCTTGCTGAGTTTTGTAGAAAATGTTTTAATGTCCTCCAAAAATTGCAAGTGGGTGCACTTTTGTAGAATTTTTTTTACAGAGGAGATAGGATGGCAGTAGGTCTATACTTGGAAAGGTCTGTTGATGAACCACCTTTGTGGAGTGTTATTACATAGGATTTTTTCCAGATGGATTGGACACATCTTTAAGGTATGGATTGGTTTATCAGTATGGAAACAAGGAAAGCCACAGAGTGAGCTGGTATTGTACAGTTTTTATTGGTAGTCCAATAAAAATACTTTATGCTCTGGGTACATCATAAACTTACAGAATATGGTAAACTGCTCTTATCCAATTTTAGTGACCTACCAATGACATCTTTAACTTCTTGTTATCTTCACAATGCATCCCCCTTCCTCTGTCTACAGTTCTGACCTTTTATGTTTCTTTAAATTCCTAATATATTGCTAGCATTTTCCACCATATACTTATGCTGACTCATTATACAAACATTGTATTGTAAATGTACACCTAGTTTACCTCACTATAGAAATTTCATATTTGTGAAGGCACTCTTAAAAAAATTCTGTAAACTATGTAGCAATGTGTTATGCAACTTACAAATAAAGTTATGCATTCTTCGTTAATAGCTGAACAAATTCACTCGAATGCGAGATTGTAAACTCTCTGCCATGAAATGAAAATGTGACCTCATCCCTTTACAGTCCAGCTTACTGTAATGTTTCCTATTTAAACCTAGCACAAATTATCGTTCAGCTTAGTCACCCTAACTCCAATGCAAGGAATCACTCACTGCTTGCTGTCATACTCACTACTATTCCTAAATGCTCCAGCTCATTTCAAATATTCCCAAACACAATTAGTGATCAGTGTCCCATCTCCTCACTCTGATCTTTTAACAAAATTTAGCATGCCTCTCATTGTTGCATTTTATAGATCTTTGTTCTACAATAAAAAAAAACTTACTATTAGAGCAGTTAAATGCCATTAATTGAGCATCCCTTTGAACAAACAGACCTACAAATGCCCTTTCCTGCTCTACTCTGTATAGTACTTGTTAAGTGTAAACTAGACAGGTTTTAAATAATTGATTTCTATTCCCAGAGTTTGAACTGCCCAGTCTCTTTTTACAAAGGAAATCACTGTCTGTGTGGTTTCTATTCATGCACCAGCAGTAATTCCAAGTATTTGGGCTTTTCTTTTTCTCTGTAATTGTGCAACTATGGAATTACATATAAGTACGTGAATGTGGATGCAAGCATATAGATGACCCTGCAAAAAAAAAAAAAAAAAAAAAAAAAACACTTTGTTTCATTAAATTGAAGCTTTGACAGATTTGTGTCATTCATTTGAAGCTTCATTGAAATGACAATTGATAAAATGAGTGGAAAGCTTCTTCTACAATCATTTTTTTCAAATTTAAAATAACTTTTGTCCATTAACTAAGCCTCAATTCAGTGGAAACACCTGTACTTGGTTCATGACTGAAACCAAACACCAAGTGAAAATTAAGGACAAACATCTGACACAAGTAGAAGTCAACTAATAACAATGGCATACAACACTAAAAATCGAAACTAAAACAGGAATCAAAGCTGCTAAGGCTACCTATATCAGAACAAGTATGAATATATTTACACAACCCAGAATGACTCTGGACTGAGATAAAAAAAATCCACAGCTTCCACTCCTCCCTCCCCTCTTTCTAATGTTGACACAATAAATGATTTATTTTTTTACCTAATTTATACCCTACTACCACCCATTCACTAAACACCAACCCGCCACCCCCTTTTTTTGTCTTTCAGTACACACACTAATGTCTCAGTCTTCAGGAATGCATGTTAGCTTAACCATCTATTTACCTTGAATCAGATGTCATCTGAGTCAGTTTACAAACTTCTCTTCACTATGACAAAGAAGAATTATAACTGCCCAAACAATCTTCATCAATAATTCATTTCCAAAGCATTAGTTTACATCTGTAACCTCCTTAGCTTTATTTGTAATCTTCCTCTTAAAAATTGTATAGTTTCCAAAATATGGAAAATAGTCACGGACACCCCATTCATAATGTTCTCTGCCTTTCCTGGCCTGCACATCACAGATCAACAGCCATACTACCTCCTAACAATTGTATGCAGAAATTGGTCTACAAACATTTCTAAGAAAATTGCCTTTTCCTGTGCCTCCTGTGCAATACATAGACTGGCTTTAGGCTGTTATTCAGTACTAATACAGCTCTTATATGGCTACAGACATTATTTACACAAATGTAGATAACACCCTACTAACTAGAACTGTATAAGTTAACTGCAAAAGAGCATTTTAATCTCATGGACTACCCCCTCCATTTGCTAAACTCAAGAACTTGGGGTTGTTTACTTTTGCTGTTAAGTGGTTTGGATACTATTCATTTGATTGTCCCATTTCAGTATATTATGCATTTACTAATTTCAGTACGTCCCTTCTCTCTAGGGTCCATCAAGGGTATATGGGTGATCCCATCCATTTCTTTTCTTTATAGGTTCATAGTTTCATAGCTAAGTAGTAGGCTAGCTGACTTTGCAGGCTATTTTAAGCGTAGCTAATTTCATTTTTTGTGCTTGAAATATCCTATCCCATTTGACTATAGACTGGCCTTATCCATCTCATGGTCGGTAATTATATATTATCTATAATTTGAATAGCTAGGATCATACCACAGATAATCTGACTGGATCCATACATGGTATAAAGCACTTAAGAGCTGCATCTTTCCATTAGTTGTACAGGGGGGAGTGCTGGGGTAAATCTTTTATATCTCATCCATAGATCTAAGTTGCATATGAAAATGGACAGGGGTGAACTTTGTTTTATGTGAATGAGGAGTCTGCTCTATAACAGTAGTTTCTTCTACAAAATATACCTATACTTCCAAGCCATTCTGCTAAAGTTGCTGATGAGGTTTGCTCACCAGGTCAGGATAAAACAAGGGAGTATCATGGGTTCTTGTTCATGCAATCACATCATAAATAAGGTTAAGTAACGTTAACTTATAAACAGATTAGTTATCATACACTTGTATGTGAACATTCTGGCTGCACCTTCAAAATGGCACTGAAGCTAACAAGTGCTTGGTATTTATATGCACACACAGATCGTAGAAATGCTTCTTAAAGGTACAACACACTTGCTATTCTACATCCTCCCTCTTTGAGAAAATGTGTTAGACATTGTCACTGAAATTAATGAATATGCAATTTACATAGAAATAATTTTCATCATGCAATTATACAAAGCTAGATACATATAAACAACTACATCCAAATTGGTGTATACTTCACACTAGGCTTTGAAATGAGACCATATCATGTGACATAAAATTTGGGATCTGGTTTAGCAACTGGGATAGTCTCTGCTGACTGTTCAGTCTTTGGAATACTGGAATCATCTGCTGGAACAGTATCAGGAGTCAAGACACCTTCTGGAACAGGAATATCATCTGTACTGCTCTGAGAGTTGGAGTCCTTATCACAGGTACGTTGTTGCGATATTGGTTCTGCTACAGGAAGATCTCTGCAATTTCTCCTGTACTCCACACACTCGGATTTAACAAAACAGGAGCTCAGCTCTGCACAAATACTCATTACTTGAACGATCCAGCCAAAACCTTTCACTGTTTGTATCCTCACTGTCTCTCCTTTTTTCAATGGATGAAGAAATCTGCTTGACTTGTCATAGCTGGACTTTTGGAATGTACGCTGTCTAGATAACTGGATTTTAATTCCTTGGTTGTTCTTAGTTTTAAGCCTCAATAAACTAGAACTGATAGGCAATGTTGTTATGGTTTGCCTAGATAGAAATCTCTGAGCAGGTGAGCTGAGTATATCCTCATAGGGTATGTTTCTGAGATTAAGTAAGTTAAAAAAAGCATTGGTATTATCATGCTTTGACTTCTCAAGTAATTGCTTTGCACTCTGTATTGCATGTTCAGCTAGTCCATTAGATTGAGGATACTCTGGACTACTAGTAACATGTACGAAGTCTCATTCCCTGGAAAATTTCTGAAACAATTCACTGGTGAATTGTGTACCATTGTCAGAGATTAATTTCTGTGGACTGCCATGGACTGAGAAATGGCGTTTCAACTTACTAATGACTGTAGTAGAAGTTAGATTAGGTAGTAAATTGATCTTGAACCAATTTGAATAAGAGTCTACCAGTACTAAGTAATGCTGATTGTTCCACTCAAATATGTCAGTAGCTACAAATGACCAAGGTAGATCAAGAATTTGTCTTAGCTAAAGTAGTTCTCTTTGCATATGCACTTTAGTACTATTACATACTGAACAGGAAGAAAGTACTCTATCAATGTCTTTCGCTAGAGAAGTCCAAAATACTAGTCCTCTTGCTCTTCTCTTAGTAGATTCTGAATCTGGATGACCATGATGCAAAATCTGGATATATTCTTGTTGTAGGGAAGCAGGAACAACAATTTTAGGATCTTTGAAAATAATGGCATCTTCCATCAACAATTCATCTCTGTAAGGAAAGTAAGATTGCACTTCTGGTGGTACACTCGATTGCTTTGACGGCCATCCAATACTGATATAGTGATTGAGCTTCTGCAAAACTGGATCAATCATTGTATGATCTCATAGCTTATCAAGTCTTGTGGTAGAAAAATGATGCACTTCCATGACATCAAAGTCAAAATTCTCTGCATGAAGCTGTTCTGTTGTATTTCTACACACTCTGGATAAGGTAAGGTATCAGCCAGATAGAGAAGTTTGCCTTTCATATAGACCGTCTTGAAGTTGTACTTTTGCAATTTGAGCATCATTCTTTGTAATCCTGCTGGAGATGAATGCACAGACTTCTTTAAAATAGTAACCAAAGGTTGATGTTCAGTTTCAATCTGGATTTGTCGACCATAGATATAATCATGAAACTTGGAATATGCAAACACTATTGCCAAAAGTTCCTTCTCAATTTGAGCATACTGCATCTCAGTCTGGGAAAGTGTTCTAGATACGTAGACAACTTGCTTGACTTCTTGGAGAATACCTGCACCTAAACCAATTTTTAAAGCATCACAGGAAAGAGTTAATGGTTTGTTGATATCATAGTATCTTAATGTTGGAGAGGGGGTAGCAATTTTCTGCTTAAGAACCTCAAATACTCTCTAGTACTGGTCTAGCCATGACCAAGTAGTATTTTTACATGTGAGCTCTCTCAAAGGCACTGTTATCTCACTAAAAGCTGGTATAAACGTGCCTAAGTAATTGACCAACACTGTAGAGCTTGCACATTATCTGGTGCTGGTATCTCAAGAATGGCTGCTTGCTTGGATGGGTCTGGTCTCAAGCCCATACTTGTAAACAAATGACCTACATACATAACTTCTGGTAGTCTGAATTTGAACTTCAGAGGACTGAGCTTTAAGTTCACTTCACATGCTCTTTCTAGAACTCTCTTAAGATTTTTGTCATGCTGTATGTCACCATTGCCTCAGACCAATATATCATCTACTATTATGACACAAGGATAGCCCGAAAAAATTTGCTCCATTGCATGCTGGAAGACTTCACTTGCAAACTTTATTCCAAATGGCATCCTGAGGAATCTATATCTTCCAAATGGTGTATGGAATGTAGTCAGTAATGAAAATTTGCGATCAACCATCACTTGCCAAAATGAACTCTTTACATCTAAGACAGAATAAAGAGTGTCATTCAGTATCAGGGCTGCCACCTCTTTGATTGTACACATGGGATGATGCGGTCTCTTCAATGCTTTATTCAAATCTCTTGAGTCAATACCTATTCTGATTTCATCTGAGCCGTTTTTATGAGCTGCTACCGTAGACAGCACCCATTCGGTAGGTTCTGTAACTGGAAAAATTACACCTTGTTGCACAATTTTGTCCACCTGAGCTTTGATCTTATGCTGCATAGCTATCGCAACTTTTCTTGCTTGTCTGACCACTGGACTGGTTTCTGGGTCTAATTTCATGGAATACACAACTGGAAGTTTGCCCAATCTGTCATGGAAATCATTAGCATACTCTCAATAGCATCGGTGAAGCTGGAAGTAGGACATGTTCTTATCTGATGACTTTCTTTGGTAAAAGAAAGCATATTCATTTTCAGACTGTCTCTGAGACCCAATAATGACTGCACAGGTCTTTAAGCACGTAAAACAATAGGCAATAAATGCTCTTAGCCACATAACATGAAAGCACGACTGAGCCTTTGTCTGAATATCTTCACTTCCATAAGCTAAACGTTTCACACAACTAGTCACATTTAGTTGTTCACCAGCTCTGACCCTTGCCAAAGTATCTGCAGACATAACATTACACTTTGAACCACTGTCTACTTTAAGCTCGGTAGATTTACCATTGATCCGGACAGTACAAAATACTTCATTTCTTGTCAATAAATCTACTGCATCAATCTTTTCACCAATAACTGATACACCATCTACATAGAAAGACTGTTGCAGGTCTGTTTGATTAACTTGCTTTTTGGAGTCACCCTTCTTTGCAACTGTGCGAGGCTTACTTGATTTACAAAATCTTTGAAAATGGTTCCATTTCTTATACTCTTGACATTGCTGACCAAATGCCATGCACTTTTCTCTTCTGGACTCATGGTTAGCACCACAATTGCGACAGTTAACAATAAAGCTTGATTTGGGTTTTACTGATTCACTCTTATGCTGTACTGAGCAACATCTGTTTTGCACTAGGTACCCTTGGTTTTGCACTGAGCATGCTCCTTCAACTGAACTGTTCTTAGAATGTGCTAGAAGGCTACAGGTTTTACCTAGAGATTCCCACAGGGGCTGCTGTTGCCACATGCTCAGGCCTGCTTTTGCCTGTCACATGTTGCATGATGTCTACATGAGCTTTGGAGCCTACTGAAACCATGCTCTTATCACTAGCAAGCATATTTCTATGCTTTTCTGTAACTTCATGAATCTGACAAATTTCAGTGGCTTTACTCAGCATTAAATCACTGTCACAAAGCAGAATCTGTCTCACAGCAGCATTATTAATACTGCACACATCTGTCCTTTATTAACTCATCTTTTAAATCACCAAACCTACACGTTTTAGCTTTGTTTCTCAGATCAGTAATATAAGCTGTGAAAGTTTCCCCTTGCTTTTGATCTCTCATGTAAAACAAATGCCTCTCTAGTGTAACATTATTCTGAGGGTTACACATCTCTCTGAATTTGTGCTTTAAACACTCAGGGTCTTCCCTTGATTCAGCCTGCACAACAACATGACGAGTTTCTCCTTTACCTTCATACACTGCTGGTGCATAGACAAATGAACGTTCCATTTCAATGGCTTCTGATCCTGCTAAGTGAATACCCTGGTATATGCATTTTTATCAGAATAAGCTGCTTGTATAAATATATTGTATTCTTGCTCAAATATTCTCCAATTTTCTGCAATGTTCTGATCAAACACAAGTGGTTGTGGCTTGCGAAATCCATCTGCTATATTGATATAGTTCAGTGAAAACTCTTGTAAATATGCACGAACACATACATGTATACATGTGCTTGAAATTTATACCAGTACTTATAACAACACAACGAGGCTCTGTATAACTGAATTTCACAAAATGAGTTTTCGGGCACTGCAACACTTTGAAATCTCTTTACTGTAAAGCCACTTGCTTTGAAATTATTTATTATGCCATGCAAGCCGTTTATCTTGTAAAGGCAAAATGCTAAAGTCCTTTATCATTATTTTACTGTACAAGTCTTTATCTTGTAAACGCTTTAATGCCAAACCCACTTATCAACATTTTACATGCCAAAACCACTTATCAACATTTTACTGCCAAAGTCATTTATCATTATTTTAAGAAACATTTTGAACAACTGCACAATGTGAATAAACTGAGCAAAAAAAGCTGAGGGCAGGTAATATTTCGAAGTAACTGTATTTTGAGAATACTCTTTCTCGATGCAATGGCACATTATGAATTAATTGTTTTGAAGTAATTGCGATTTGCAAATAAGCTATCTCAAAGTAATTGCAATTTGCGAATAAACTGTTTTGAAGTAATGGCACTTTGCAAATAAACTTTTCGAAGTAATGTCACTTTGCGAATAAACTTTTCAAAGTAATTGCAATTTGCAAATGTATTGGGCAGAAGAAGCTCAGAGTGAGAAACACCTCACAACAATTGTACTTTGTAAATAAACAGTACACAGCACACTGAAATCTCCCCAAGATGGCTGCACCCTGCCAAACAACTCTGTATAGTGCAAGAGACACCCTGTAATGATAGCACTCTGTGAACAGATACACCCAGGCACAAGAAACATTTCAAAATGGCTTCACTAGACTAAACTTCACAAAATAGTTGTACTTTATACACAACAAAATCTTTGAAATTAATGCACAGCAATAAGTACACACTGTAAGCACTTTTACACAATTTGAGATACTTTGAACAACTCTAGTTATGCTATTCAAAGTTTCAATCAATGTGAAGTAGCAATTTGTACCAAACACAGTAATTCACCCAAAACCACAAGTTGTCTTTGCCTTATTTATACTCAGTGTGCCCTTTTCTGCCCTTTCTATTATAGTCGTTTCACTCATTGAATCTCTTAATGTGCCTTTTTTGGCCTTTATGCCCTTGTGTTATGTTCATTTTGCTCATTTAATCTCTTTTCATGCCCTTTGTACAGTCTTCTGCTCACTTTAACTCTAAACATGCTTTTTTTGCTTAAAACATGTTTGTTTTACAATTCTGAGGCAATTCTAAACTCTTTATGTACTTTTCTAATGCTCATTTTATCAAATAACTAGTTTTCAAACATTTTGCCTGATTAATGAGCTCTTTTCTATTTTTTATTTGCTTAATAAACTTTTCTGTGCTGTTTGCTTGCTTTACAATATGTTTTGTGCCCTTGTAATGCTCCATTTAACCTCATTCAATAAGTAAATCATTTGTGTGTTCCCTTTACCTTGGACTCGTCTCTGGCCCTTTTTCACTCTTGGTTCTTTTAGCTTGCCTTTGCCTTTACCTCTGCACCTTGTGGCTCTGAAGAATAGTCTTTGCAATCTCAGTTCTGACACCATGTCACTCACCAGGTGAGGATAAAACAAGCTAGCATCGTGTGTTCTTGTTCAAGCAGCTTTATTGTATGCAAACACATCAAAAATGAGGTTAAGTAACTTTAACTTATAAACAGGTACGTTATCATACACATGGATTTTAACATTCTGGCTGCACCTTCAAAATGGCACTGAAGCTACCACATACTTGATATTTATATGCATACACAGATCTTGGAAATACTTCTTAAAGGTACAACACACATGCTATTCTACCCCTAGACCGAGTATTTCTGATGCCATTTGACTTGCTGATGTGCAGTAAATCCATCAGTAATGGGTCAGAGGATGCCTTGTATGTCTGTCACAGGTAACCTCTTTGCAGTCTGTAGGATACTGAATATAGTGACAGGGCTTTGAGTCGAGGGATGAGTAAAGGGGACAATGACATCCCTAGAACTAGACACACTCTCTTTCTTTATAAGCTGTGCAGTATAGAAGAACTTCTTAAACAACAGCCAGATGTTGGCCACAAGTTAGGTCATTGTCCAGATAAGATCCCAAATCCTGAACACCTGGGCCATCTCTTAGGGTGTATTGCTAATGTAGTATTTCCCTGGGGTAGATGACTTCCAAAAGGATACAATAATGTATTTTAGCATTTAGTTCCAAAACATGATTTTGAAAGCAGTTATTTATTTGAGACACAATTTCCTCTAGGATGGCTAAGTCATTTATGGATTCAATGACTGATTGGAGTCATCTGCAAACTTAGTCAGCCAGAGACCTTTGGTATTGGCTTTTACATCAGAAAACTAGTTTCCAAACAGGAGAGGTCCTGGCACAGACACCTGGTGGACTCCTCTTGTGACTAGTCACTTTGTGGAGGTAACTTCCCTTATTTTGATTATCTGCATCCTATCTGTGAGCCATTTGGAAATTCAGCAGGTGATATAGGTGTTCATTCCCAGTTTATTTAGCTTTTCTACTATACATGAATGGGGAATTGTGTCAAAAGCTTTTGGCTAGGTTGAGGTATATGATGTGTACCATTGTGCTTTCATTCAGTACTTTGGAGACATTTTCAAAAAAATCCACCAGGCTGAGGAAAGCATGACCTGCCCTTGACAAATAAAACTGAGAAGGATTTAATGCTTGGAGGTTCCCTGTGTGCTGACTGATTAACTCCATTATAAATCTTTCTAGGGCTTCACATATGAGGCTGGTCAGACTTATGGGTCTGTAATTGCCTTGGTCTATGTAATTTCCTCTCTTCTGCATGGGAATGACTGTAGCTGTTCTTCATTCACTTGGTATTAAACCAGTATGGACGGTGGGATTAAACAGTGTGGTTAGGGGGGGGGTGGATAAATCATGCTTCATGCTACTTAAGATGCATCCAGAGATATTGTCAGGCCCCATTGATTCAGTATTTTTAGCTTTGGATAGCACTTTTAGGACTTGGATTTGTGTGACAGCTGGGGGTGAGCAAATTTCAGGTATATCTTGAGGATAAACAGAGGAGAGACAGGGGTAAAGTTAGAGCTAAACATATCAGCCAGTAGGTTAGCTATATCTTCAGTCTCAGTGTAGGTAACATCGTTCACAATCAGCACAGCACATTGCTGAGTTGTGCTTTTGAGATTACAAACATAACTAAAAAATACCTTGTGATTGTCTTTGGCTTGGGTAGTTATTTTAGCCTCAAACTTGTCATTGGTAAATTGTATTAAGTTTCTGAGTTGTTTATTTTTGTGGCAAGGGTTCTAACATTCTGGGAATTACTCTTCTTACTTTTGATTAAAATTATTTTTCTTTTATTATAAAGATTGTTGATATTATATTTCTACCATGTGGGTTTCTTTCTGTGGTTTGCCCTGCAGTTGCTCCTATGAGGTACAGCTGCATCTTTGCAGCTATGTGCATGCTATTTTAGTGTGGTGGTGTGTCAGGTATGTAGGAAATCATGACAAAAACTGATAAAATGGACTTTAAAGATTGATCATTTTAAAGAGGAATGTAAAAACAAACAATCTAAGTAGTTTGATAAAACAGTAAGGAATTCAAAGAACTAATATGGAGGAATATTTAAACAACCATAAAGGAAGAATATTGGAATGTGAGTCACACACAGAATTTCTCCGAAAGGAAAACATCTGCTTTTAGAAAAAGTAAATGACATGGAAATAGATTAAGGAGTAATAATATGAGAATATATGGAATACCAGAGAAAAATGGAAGGTGAAAACATCCTATACTTCTTAACAACGTGGTTACATAAAGATGTGAACTTACTTGAAGCCTTGACATTTGAAATAGAAAGGACTGATAGGTCTTTAACTCTTCATCAAAAGAAAGAAAATGCTCCTCCAAGATCAATAATTGTGAACTTTCTCTCTAGTGTGAAAAATATCAAGTACCAAAATCAGCCTGGGTAAGTTCTCCTATTAAAATAAGAAATAATAATGTTTATTTCATTAATAGCTATTCAAATAAAGCGATGAAGAAAAGAAAAGTCTATTTACCTTTAATTAAAGTGCTTTAAAAGAATGGAATAAAAGTTAACCTGTTGTTTCCTGCAAAAATGAAAATTCATTTACAAGAAGGAATCAAAATATGTGAATCCTTAGAATAAGCTGAGGAATTTATACAGGTGGAAAAACATCATTTCATGACTAGACCAAATGGACTGGGTATCTGCATCCCTAAGAAAGTGAACTGAAACTAATTCCTAGAAAATTGTAAATCAAAAAGATTTGAGAACAAATACCTTAATTACTGGTCATAATTATCTTTTTCAGTTTTGATATTATTTAAATACCCTACTGGAAACTTACACTAAAAACAACCAAATAATTGGATTGCATTTGAATGTTTAAAGAATACGTAAGTAAGTAAACTTTTATCTATTATTCAACATATTTATTTCTAATAACACTTTTGATAGACATATCTTTGTTCCCTATTTACATATTGGACTACACAGTATATGTATTTAAAATATAAATGACTTTCCATGCTATTATTTTTAATGTTTTTGACTTAAAATCAATTAAATATACATGTAGAATGGACAAGACAGCAAGATACATTTGTTAAAACTTAGATGTAAGTTATGCATATAATTTTGTGCTAGAAAGTTTGAACAACATCTTTGAGTTTATGCTGACTTTTTAAAATATAGTGCAACACTTTGAACAATGTGTCATTTTATATATTTCATTTATACTCTGTAAATATTGTCTAAAGGGTTATCTGTGAAGTAGTGACATTTTTGGATGAGTTAATCTTTCAAATATTCATTGATATCACAAACGTGATTCAAAATGGTGAAGTTGCTTAGCTATAGCACTTCTGTGATATTGGTGCTTTATGAATTGGTAGCTCAAACTGTAAAATAAGTACTATATAAAATGATTTAGTCTTGAGACTGTAAAACATATTTAGTTTACCTCAAATAGTCTCTGCTTGAAATAAATGCACGTGAAATTCCTTGAAAGTAATTATGTGCTGCCATCTCACACAGCAAGTTACAGTTAAGGGCTGTTAATTTGATTTATAAAGTGATGATTTGGAAATCAGCATCCTAATTCAATAACCTTACTCTGGAAAATGCCTGCTATTAAATAAATGAGCTGAATCCTATTTTTAAATAAAGTTGTGATTTTATTTGGGGACAGGACTCTTGGAACAATTTAATGGCTAATTTCATGCCAGAAATTTGCTGTGAGGATAGATAAATGGTAGTGGGAACCTGGGTGCTGAGGATGGGCACCATATAGGGGGATGACATTGAGCATTGCATGGGTAATTTTGGACTCTTCCTGTGTTTTTTCACTTCTCCTTGTTTGCTTCATGCATATGATTTGATGGAGGCACAATTTGATGGTCTGCTTTTGATTTGCAATGGACTTGTTCTTTTGAAAGAGATGGGATGATGGAGGCTTGAGTGCAGTGGGCAGGGAATGGGAACAGGAAGGCTGAGCTATGATAGTGATTGTATGTGCTAATCGTTGTTCTTTCTGGATAATTGTTATTGTTGTTAGAGTGTTCAATGTGCAATTATTCTTTATCTTGATTTTGTTTCAGTAAGTGTTATTGCAGGTACAATCACTCACAGTGTTACTTCCTCACTCTGTTGAGTAAGATGATGTGAAGCTTGATTTAGTGAGGTCTATGTACAAGATGTACAACAATGTATAGTTTCTGTTTTTTTTTTTTCTTTCTCTCTGATTTCAAACACGTTAATAGTCATATTATATCATACTGACATACTTAAAATATATTCTGCAGCTAAACTGATCTTTAGCTTGTTATATGGCAACTTTTGGCAGGTATGTTAGAGCTTAAGTCATAAATATAATGTCAGTAAGGTGAGTTTGAAGTGTACCGGGGAATCAGTTATTATTATTTTATATATATATATATATATATATATATATATATATATATATATATATATATATATATATATATCGAATAGAGGGGTTCACTGGTTATGGTCAACATTAGATGAAAAGTAACAATTTTCCTAAGACACAAATCATTGTAGAAGTGATTATGGATAGTCTAGGAAATGATTATAATAGAAAAAATACCATCAATGTTGTTTTTTAAAGAAGCTACATATGACAACTCACAAACTCTGAAATGGTAAGAGGAAGGTAAAAACTAAATTGGTGGGTAGACTCTTTAAGGGTGAGAACAAACAAAGAGTACTGCTGACCTGAAAATTAAAGTGAACATGTTTAACTGCCAAAAAACTTTTGCATTTGTTATAATTTTCTATAAATTATGTTGAGTGGATGAACATAGAAGTACTATTATCTATTGAAATGATACTAAACGATCAAAGTATTTCACTGATGTAAACATGGAAATGTAGGGGTATATGGAGGTCTATGTATATATGTATGGGCCTGCGTATATAGACACATATATGTATTTGTATACCCACAAAGTAATTATAGCACTTTAGGCTTGGATAATTAACAAAAATATGGTTGTAATGTGACATAGGATATAACAGAAGAGCTCATGTCTAAGTTTTCTTTTACTTGATTGATGGAGTGTTGAGATAATATACTTTTGACGTAGGATTTGAAGATTTTTTTCAAAATAATCTGAACTGTAAATTTAAAAAGAATTATTATAATTTAAAAGATTGGGGATGGATATATTGCTTGTGGAACTCTTAAAAATATATGAGGAGTGTTGTACTTTTAGTGAAAGGTCACAGGAAAAGAATGGGCAACATCAGACTGACAAACATTCTGATAGGGTGTTTTTGGTTACAAAATAATGGAAGCAGTTAGTCTTCTGCTTATTCAGAGGTTATACTGGTAGGAAAATATAAAGGTTATACATATAAACTGGTTATATGTATGGGCTTATATTTAGGTATATGTATGTGCATTCGCATGCATTTGTGTTGCTTTGTATCTAAGCATATGCATATACATGTTAGACTGTATATATTTATATATAAGTGTGTATGTATGTGCATGTATGTGTGTATATATATATATATATATATATATATATATATATGTGTATATATATATATATATATATATATATATATATATATATATATATATATACATCTGTATATATATATATATATATATATATATATATATATATATATATATATACATATATATATATATATATATATATATATATATATATATACATACATATATATAGAGAGAGTGAGACTTAGACATTTGGTTACACAAGCTGGAAAGAAGCAATTACAGCTATCTTCATATGAACCACAATTGGATACAAGCTACATAGTGAACAAGAAAGTAAGAAATTTTAACACTTTTGAAAATTGTATATGTGATACATTACTTTATTATAAGAAGAATAATTTAGAAATGTTCCATAATACATAAAAGTTGAACTCAGGACCAATATAACTTAAATAATTTATTTACATGCCTGACATATATTGATATGTGAACAAAATAGATAGAAATACACCCCTGGATTCACTATCCTTCCATGCAGGACTAGCTTAGTGCTGCACGGAAGCGGCCATTTAAGAGCAGGACAGCAGCGAGCCATGATTATCAATGAAGGCGCCCTGCCTGATCTCCTAAATGGACCCAATGTGTGTACGAGTGCAGGGGGCATGTCCAAGAGCAGAGCTTTAAAAATATGTACCCCCCCTGTAATCAAGAACTGCAGTTAAGGAGTAAGAATGAGCGAGACCACTCATAGGGGTTTGCATAACCCCAGCAACATCCCCCCAAGTGTACAAGAGCAATAGTTAAAACATTAAATATAAAAAATGTTTTTTATGAAACAGATCAAATTTAACCGTAGGTGCGCGGGTTTGCCCATCGCTTAGCTATGGTTAATGCAGCTTAAATGGCACAAGAGGATAAAAAGCAAGATATATGCAAATGAAGGAGTACAGCAATAGTGTAGTGGGCAGAGCACTCGCCTTTCGAGCAAGCATTCCCAGTTCGAGTCCCTCTCCAGTACAATCCATTTTCCAAGTCAAATCATTTTATGATCAATTTTTCTTGTTGCATAACCTACTAAATAACATATATTTGTGAACTGGAGTACTACATTAAATGCAGATGTGAGGTGTCATTGTCATAATGTTGTAAAGGCCACAGATAATCGCAAGTGCCCCATACAGTATATGTACACAGGAATCAGGGATACAAATGGAAGGTAAAATGTGTAATGAATGATAAATTCATACAGTTTCCAAATCCACCACCTTCCCAAGAACCATTTGACATTACTATCTAAACAAGTGCGGTGGTAAGTGAGAGTATGCAGTAGTAAGTAAGAATAAGCATATTTAAGCAGTAGTAAGCGGGAGTAAGCATATTTAAGCAGTAGTAAGCGAGTTTAAGCCTATTTGCAGGGGGTAAGCAATACGCACACAGGTTAAGCAATATTTAAGCTAACACTCTCTGTAAGCATATTTAACTGGAGGTTAGCATTGCTTACCCTCGCACAAACCTATGCAAACCCACTTACAATTGCTTAAAAGTGCCTTAATCACTCTGTATGCAACAGCCGCTGTACTGGCCAGAAACAAAATAAACAGTCTTTGCAGGTTTTAAACCCAAGACCTTGTATACAACAGTCACACTAGTTAATCACTAAGCCATCAAAGCAGTACTTAAGATTGAGGTATCACCAAACAGATTCTCACAATAGGAAAATCAAACTGGACATGTGAAAGGAATCTATATACAGTTTTATGTTTTATAACCTACTACATAACATAAATATGTGAACTGGAGTACTGCAGTAAGCCCAGATGTGAGGTGTCATTGTAATAAAGTGTTGAAATCCCCTAATAAACACAAGGATCCCATACAGTGTACGTACGCATGAATCATGGATACCAAACACATATATAACATGTAATGGATAATAAATCAATGTCAAAAAGCAAATATAAAAATTAAATATTAAGCAATGCTAAGCATTGCACAGCCCAACTTAGTAGGTGTAAGCAATGTGTAGGCCAGCCAACTCAGTCTGCCCATTGGTATACCCCTTTAAGCAATGTCAACTTTAGATAAGCAGGTTTACCCATAGCTTAGCATTTTCAAAACCATCCAATCATGGCAAAGTGCAGGAAACCGGCCCTATTTAAACCCAACAGGCAGAAATACATCTCATAACTGGTTGTAGCTTCCTCCTGTAGGCACTATGTCTGGAATGGGAGGGGGTGTGCACTTTCAGGTGCAGTGCTGGGGCATCCAGGAGTCCAGAGTCATGGCACAATTCCTTAGGAAAGATCATGACCAGAGACTGCTGCAGGGCCAGTACCAGGGTTCCCAATACAAAGCGGAAGCCTGGGACCATCTCGACCATGACCTCTCCAGTGCCACTGGCATACCCCAAACTGGTGAGCAGGTCAGGCATCACTATGCTGACTTGAAGCGGAGAAAGGGAGATCTCTTGGATCAGTGGATACAAGAGGCTAGGAGGACGGGGATGTCCCAGCTGTGTGTAAGTATCAGTCCACTAACTGTTTAATAATTGACAGTTCATGTATATTATGGATAGGTATGGCTAAATATTCCTCTTATGTCTTTCACAGTGGCATGTGAGTGGGCTATGAATCAGGAAGCCCATGCCTGTAGACTGCAGCGGTTGGAACACAAGGCAGTTTAGTAATACTCTTGCATGTACTGTCATAGGAAATAAATCTAAAAGTAGTAGTAAGTTAATTGCTTGTATAAAACCTGTATTGTTTAAGGCATGTACTGCATACACCAGAGAATAGGGCAGGAAGAGTCTTATATAGGTTGCATGTAAATAAAAGCATAATGGCCTGACAATAAAGGTCTAACTGCTGGACTGCATGTGTTTACTCAGGTATCATATGGTAATGTAGAGTTGCAATCACTTAATAGTACTGTTGTAGTAAGCACTGTTACCCAAGCTGTGCTACATAAATAAAATGTGTAGGAATGTCTGTATATGACTGGTGTAATCCCAAGAGGTCATATAGTACAATTGAGAGAGACTTAGATAGAAAACAATGAAAAGACAGGCAACAAAATCCAAATAGCACACTCAAATGCAACGTGAACTGTTGTATTTTTGCACACACAGCCATGGTTCAAATCCTGGGAGTGGTAGTAGGCTGTATGCAGAATCATACCCCCCAACTGTACAGATATGTCCAGAATGTCCAGTAAATCAGCCCATATCTGCTGCCTGTCACCCTGTTCCCCCTGGCAAATCAGTGGGATGATCCTAGATGTTTAGGCAGCAAACAATACATACAACTGATTGTCAGACATCTATAAGAACAAACCTGTCACTCTAGCAACTCCCCAAAATGTTATGAGAGTAATTAGCCAAGTATGTCCCATCTCCACCCCCATGTTGTCAAGCTGTAACCAGAGTGTGTGCAGTAACAGAGTGAGACATATGTGCATAATACTAATGTGGAATCTGTTAATTTGTGTGGCAACATTCAGGTAGTGCTAACAAACATTGCTCCCACAGGTCTGTCAGATATGAACACTGTGCCTAGAAATAAAAGATTGATATCCTGTACTGGTACTGTTTACTCTGGTATTCTATGGCATTGTTAGTTTTGCAGTTGCTCTGAATAATAAGGTATCACTCATCACTGTCACCCACACTGTGCTACATAATATAACTGTCTGGGAAATCCTATATAAAAGTGCTGTAATTACAAGGTCAGAATGTAAAACCACGGGCGAATTATAGACAGAAATCAGACAAGAGATACACAGCAATATCTATATAGCACACTCAGCTGTGATGGACAGTGTTTTATTTTTAGCAGATACAGCCATGGCTTGAATTCTGGGAGTGGTAGTAAGCTGTATGTAGAATCATACCCCACAAGTGTACAGATATGTCCAGAATGTCCAGTAAATTGGCCCATATCTGCTGCCTGTCACCCTATTCCCCTGGCAAATCAATGGGATGATCCCAGACATTTAGGCAGCAAACAAGATGTACAACTGATTGCCAAACATCTATAAGAACAAACCTGGCACTCTAGTGACTCCCCAAAATGTTATGAGAGTAATTAGTCAAGTATGTCCCATCTCCACCCCCATGTTTTGAAGCTGTGACGAGAGTGTGTACAGTAACAGAGTGAGACTTATGTGCATAATACTACTGTGGAATCTGTTAATTTGTGTGGCAACATTCAGGTAGTGCTAACAAACATTGCTCCCACAGGTCTGTCAGATATGAACACCGTGCCTAGAAATAAAAGATCAATATCCTGTACTGGTACTGTTTACTCTGGTATTGTATGGCATTGTTAGAGTTGCAGTTGCTTTGAATAATAAGGTATTGCTCATCGCTGTCACCCACACTGTGCTACATAATATAACTGTCTAGGAATTCCTGTATAAAAGTGTTGTAATTACAAGGTCAGAATGTAAAACCACAGGAGAATTATAGACAGAAATCAGACAAAGAGATACACGGCAATATCTATATAGCACACTCAACTGTGATGGACAGTGTTTTATTTTTAGCAGACACAGCCATGGTTTGAATCCTGGGAGTGGTAGTAAGCTGTATGCATAATCATACCTCACAAGTGTACATATATGTCCAGAATGTCCAGTAAATCGGCCCATATCTGCTGGCTGTTACCCTGTCCCCCGGGCATATCAGTTTGCCAATGACATGTAGGCAGCATTTCATGTCATATAACTGACTGTCAGACCTCTACATATGTAAAAAAATGTCAAGTGGAAACTAACCTGTCATTGTACAATTCACTAAAGGTTTAAGAGGGCAATAGTTGAAATATGTCCCTGTTCATCTGCATGTGGTGAAGACCTGCCCTGAGTGTGTGCAATAAGAGATGGACAGGTATGTGCATAACATCAACCTGGAATCTGGGAGTATGTGTAGAAACAGTTAGGTAGTGTTAACAAACAATACCTCCACAGGTATACTAGGTAAGAGGTGTATACTGCAAGTAAAACTCAGTTCATCTATATAGTTGTCTACAGCCATACCACTGTCCAAACTAAGGCAATAGGGTAGTGTACTAATACCAGTAAGGTACAGATCACAGCACTGACTAGGAAAGTAATGCAAACTACAGGAATATACTAGTTGTTAATTGACATGTCCCCCCCCCCCCACCATATCTGCAACAATAAACTAAATACACAACTCAATTGCTATGTGTTGCATTACCTCTACTGTTGGGACATATGTCCTATTGTTTGGTAATTATTTAAATCTGTTTCTATGCATGTGCCATGTTGAAATATTCCCACATTGGTGGCATGCTGCCATCACTGTACCTGCATGCTGTTGTAATGACCACTGTGTTTCCTTTTATGCATGTGTTCTGTTTGCTATGCAACTGTTCCATATCTGGTGTTTGTGTTAATGGGAATATCTATGCATGCTGTATACCTAATCCTGGAATGTGTTGACTATTACTAACTCACATATGTTGATAAAATTTAAACACCATAGCAAGTTTAGGAAGGCCGGTCCAGGTGGACCCACCTGTCCCACCTCAGCTGGCCATAGCACCAGGCAGCAGCACGTCTGGAGCCCAACCCGGGACCTCCTCATTCATTGGGCCTTCACCACCTTCGGGTGGAACAACCTCAGTGGATGGGGCTCGCAGCCCCCTGGGAGTATGTGTAGACAGCAATCTGTCACCTAACACCAGGTCCGGGTCATTGTGCATAGCGCGCTCCGCAAGCAGTTCGGTGATCTGCTATGCCAGCTTGAGGGCCGTGTGTTGCAACTAGAGGGTCAGCCCCAGCACAGCCACCTTTGGGGCTGTGAAGGTGCAGTGGTGGCTGTCCATGGGTGGGGACCTCAGTCCCACTGTTTCCACTAGGGGGCTCATGGGCTTCCGATTTCCAAACACCACTACCCATCAAGGTATTTACCCCCACATGTGTCATATACCAACCCGTATGCATCTTGTTTGTCTTGTCTGTTAACCTACCCAACCTACCTCCCCAAATATACCTATCCCTCCCCCAACATCCCACTCTCACCTGAAAAAAGAGGGTAATCTATTCCCCCTAAAAAAACTCGCCCCATATATAGCTGTCCATTTCGCACATGTCTACACTGGATACATGTAATCTGGTCTAATTGGCTTAACAAATTATAATTGTTGTCCTCACCTCTCTCTCAGGGGTATAAGTGTCCAAATATATCTTCAAATTCAGAGTATATGCACAGCTGTTGCTGTAGAAGAAATAGGCAGCTATGGACCTTCCCTACACCCTTCCTGCACATACCCTAGCTATTTTCCCTACTGTCTTTCCCTCTTTGTGCCCCTTTTTCACGACTTTTCTATCAACCCTTTTTCATTTCTTTTAAAGAAATTAGGGTGGGGTAAGTGGAAGTAAGCATTTTTAAGCAGCAGTAAGCGGGTTTAAGCTTATTTGCACATGGGTAAGCAATGCCTACACAGGTTAAGTACTTGAGAAGCTAAATCAGTATATGAAACTGTAACCAAAAGTTAGCAGTGCTTATCTCTGCGCAAACCCGTGCAAACCCAGTTACAACTGCTTAAAAGTGCCTTAATCACTCTGTATCCAACAGTCATTGTTCTGCCCAGCGACAAAATAAGCAACCTTTGCAAGACTCGAACCCAGGACCTGCACACCATAGCCAAACTGATTTACCACTAAGCCATGTCAGATATACATAACCCTGATGTTTTCACAAACATATCATCCAGCACAGTCATTCAGCAGTACAGGAAATGTATTTAAAGATATAGATGTATGTATGTATGTGTGTGTGTGTGTGTGTGTGTGTGTGTGTGTGTGTGTGTGTGTGTGTGTGTGTGTGTGTGTGTGTGTGTGTGATTCTATTTAAATGGATATACAAATATCTATCTATCTAGATATATATATATATATATATATATATATATATATATATATATATATATGTCTACATATATATGTATATATATATATATATATATATATATATATATATATATATATATATATATATACATATATATATATATATATATATATATATATATATATATATATATATAAGCGTATATGTATATCTATATATACATATACAGATATATATCTATAGATATAAAAGAGAACATAAATATGACCATAGGCACTGTTAATGGGGGTGAGGGGGCCCAAGCTACATAAGTATTGTACATATTGATATTACCCCCCCCACAGCCAAACAGGTCCGCCCTGCAATACCAATTGTTGCAAGTCCAAAAACCAGGACCCGACACAACATGGGCACAAGATGTTAACAGTAATCCATCCCACCTGTATGATGTCAGGCTGGTATCAATAACATATCATGTAGTACAGTCTGGCTACCATAGGGAATGTACAATGTAGAAGCAATAAACATTCCTAAGATACATATACACACACACATATATGCATATATATATATATATATATATATATATATATATATATATATATATATATATATATATATATACACATATAAATATATATATATAAATACATATATATATATATATATATATATATATATATATATATATATATATACGCACACATATACATAGAATATATATGTAACTACACATATACACACACAGAGATATGTATAGGAAGATACTTATTTAGAGGGTGCACAGCATATGAAACAGCCAGTATTGCTACAGTTGCCACTTTATCAAATGGACAGTGTATGAGTCACCCATATGAAAGACAATTGCTGCCTGAAACATATACCCACAGAGAGGTCAAAGGATATAACACCACACACAGGTTTGCATACATGAGAAAGCTTTATTTGTGTACTATTACAGTTGTATATGCCATGTCATATAGCTGTTTAGACTGTGAAATACATACAAACAGATTAATGCAACTCTCAAACAGATCATTTAATACAGTAATCCGAAAGCATAACATATGTTGCAGTCCAGGCCAAGGCCTTTAAGTAGTACAACAGTAAAGACAGACTGGGCCACAAGATAACAATCAATCAACAGTAACTAATGCAGATGTATAGTCCAGCAGCCTCTAACTACACTCTGTATGCAATCCCTAGGGGAAAAGACTTCAGTTGACACAATGGGATGTATCTGTTACATAACAGTAAATAGTGTGGGAAGAAATAACCAGGGAATTGTTATGACTAGGCTTGTATAGGCCCTAGGTCCAATATTCTAGTACCAACCTATGAACCTATGAACAGGGCATAACTGAAGCCATCACAATCACACTGACAAACAGAACAGTCTGTATGGCAGGAAGCAGTAAGCCAGCATTTTTCCAAGGTGAGATGTATGGTAATGTACATCCATATACCTTAAGGCAGCTTACTCCTGATATTCCTCACATGTTGTAACATCCTAGGTTATTTATGGTGCATCCCCCCCATAGACTGACTTTTCAGGGGCATATACCACTGTTACATACACTGAAATCTGGACTGCAGAAGGGCACACATGTATTGTGCAGATTAAGCCCACACATATATGGATCCAACCCCACAATATGTGTGGAGGCCACAACAGCAGTGGAATGATGGCAGGAATGGCAGCATGACATACTCACAGGCCACTACATAACAACCCCTGACAGCATGTCATATGGACAAAGCCTGGTATGTAGGTGGAGGACAGAGGCTGGAACACAGGCCCATATGTGAAATAGTGTTGTTATACACTAACCAAGTTGCTGGTGTTACGGGATAGTCTGCAACATGCCCTTAGTCAGGAATATGAAGTCAGAAATACAAATGGATATAACCATGTACTGATAGCACTCAGCGCACACACTGCCAGTGATATATCTGACACAAGACCAGTATGGTGGACAGACAAAACATAACAGGCACACCTGTGGCCATCAAGTGGACAGGCTCACAGTTGAGAGCTATGCAGACAGACTGCATTCCATGTTAAACTAGTATGTAGACACATACCCTCTAAAACTGGTGCTATACAATGCATACAACACTACTCACACTTTGTCTGTAGTTCTGGAACCTCATACAAATATGTAGCTGGCCTGAGTGTGCAAGTTCTTTTGTAAGAGGTGTTGCTACCTGCTGTCTGTAACACTGCTGCCCACACACAGGAAGGATGTCCACCATACAGGAAAGGTAAAGTGACCATGCCCACATGATGTATGGATTTATAATAGTGGGTTGCCATGACAGTGGCAATTGGAAGTACTACACAGCATGCTGCATGCAGGTAGCAAGTGGAGGACACTGACTGGTGCAGAGGCCATCACCTGATCATGTGCATCACCTACAAAAGCCATGCTGCAATCAATTCCAAGCAGCTCAAACCATTTACTTGAGAGACAGAGAGAAAGAGAGAGAGAAATTGAAACCAAAATTGAAACCGAAACTGAAACTAAAACAGAAGCAAACAAACAAACAGACCTAGAAAGAAAGCAGGTGAAAGCCAAAGCAAAGGAGATAAAAAAATACTCCTACAAGGACACTATCCAAAACAGACCTCATTTCCACAACAGGTATGTGAAGTATATATGCATGTAATTGACTGTAGTACTTGGTCCATAATAATGGGATAGATGATGTGGAATGATTTATAAGTGCCATCAGGTGTTGTTGATGTAATGATGTTCAGCTGAACAACTGCTATGGACAATAGAGTCTGTCCCTGTGGGTAGGGAGCCATACCCATCAACTGTGCAGAGCAGCACTGACTGACAAGATGTAAGCCATCATAGTGTGTGTTGTGTAATGGAAAGCATGTATATTACTGTGGCCAATAGCTGGTGGTGGAAGTAATGCCATAATGATGGACACGTGGGTTCTAGAGCCCACCACTTGCAGAACACTCAGGTTAACATGTATCGTAGCAAGCTGAAATGCCATAGATGTGTAATAGGTTTACCTGCAATCTGGCCCTATATATACCCTTCTCATGCTAGGCTATGTCCATATGTGGCACCTGTCTGTGTTGTAGCAAGGCAGAACAGTGCAGCTGTGCAGGAAGGAGATTTACAGATTGTAGACCTGATGTCTGAATATTCCCATATATATAGGTATGTAAATGTGTATATGTATATATATATATATATATATATATATATATATATATATATATATATACACACACACACACACACACACACACACACACACACACACACACACACACACACATATACATGTATGTCTACAGATATACAGACACCTATATGTAGACAAATATATATATATATATATGTATACACACATATATGCAACATAAAATATATCTATATATATATATATATATATATATATATATATATATATCTATATATATAAATATATATATATATATATATATATATATATATATAATATATTTATGTGTGTGTGTGTGTGTGTGTGTGTGTGTGTGTGTGTGTGTGTGTGTGTGTGTGTGTGTGTGTGTGTGTGTGTGTGTGTGTATGTCTACATATATACAAACACACACACATGTATAGAAATACATGTCCCCTATATTTCCATCACAGTGCTGCATGCTATGTGTGAGGGAACAACACAGATATATATATACAGCTGTAAGTGTGTGCAGCATGGATGGTTATGTCACATGTGAACCCCTTGCTGGGACCACACTGCCCTTGTCTCTGAAGTATGGAATGGGAATTTGGTGAAGGATAGCAGGTATATTTGTGGAGGTGGTTTGGGTTTGAAGATATAGAGGGCAGCCTACAGGGGTGGTATATGACACATGTGGTGGGTAAACACCCTGGATGGTGGGTGTGATCTGCGATGTGGAAGCCCAATGAGCCCCCATATGGAAACAATGGGAACAAGGTCCCACCCATTGCTAGTCACAACAGCAGCTTCATGGCCCTGAAGGTGCCTGGCCTGGAGGCTGAGCAGGAGGAGCATGTGGACCCTGTGATTGTGTACTGAGGGTCTTAAGGTGCTGTAGCACATTCCACAAGTTTCTGTGGAGCCCCCTATTGAACAGACCCTGGACCTGACCTCAGGTGACAGGATCATGTCTGTGTGTGCCCCCAGGGGGGACGCCATCCCCCTGAGGTGGTTCCATCTGACGTTAGTGCTAGAGCAGTAGATGAGGAGGTCCCAGGGTGGGTCTCACATGTGATGTGACCTGGTAACATGGCCAGATGAGGTGGTAGAGGTGGTTCTTCTGGCAACTATTCCCTAAACATGCTATTGTGTCACTGTAATAGAACATATGTGAGTAGCAATAGTCCACACAATCCCGGAACATGTCCAACAACATGCATAAATATCACCAATAACACATAACGACAGATGTGCAGCAATCACATAGCAAGCATACCACATGCATATATGGAACCATAGTGGCCCTGACAATGACAGACAGGTGAAATAGTCTGTAACAGGCCAGCAATGATAGTGTCCCCACAGGGAACATGGCTACAAACACATAGCACAAAACGTGGTACAATACGATATATGTCCCAATGGTATAGCTGTAGCCATACCTATTAAGATGTGAGCACAGTTTGTTGTCACTGACATGGTGGGGGTAGACAGAGATGTGTATTAAGAACTATAGTAACCTTGCTCTATGAGTTGCTCTGATTGTTTCTATCTTTATGTCTTTCAGGCAAGATGTCCCACAGCTGGTTACCGGTTTATTCAGTGGCAGAAAATGAGGTAATTCTTAACCACCTGATACAGCACTCCCAAGTTCTCTTTGACAGGACAGCACATGAGCAGCAGGAGTGGACCATCCTGTGGAATGATCTAGTCCACAGGGTCAATGATGCCAGCCTTCATAACCGCAGTTATGAGCAGGTCCGGCATCATTGTAGTGACCTGCTTTGCAATGTCCAACGGCGTACTGCTGCATTCCAAGGAATCAACTCTCAACAGGGGGGTCATACCATCCATCCCTTCCTGACACGTGTTGAGGAGCTCCTTGCCAGCCTCATGGCACCTGCCCGCCCAAACGTGCAACAGCTGGTGGAGACCATAGTGGAGGTGGGTGTTACACACACACCGGCTGAGGAGTGTGTAGGTAAGACCACAGGGCACATCAGTAGACCACTGTTGCATATGCATCCGCAACTGTAGAGCTAGATCATGCATATGTGAGATGTCATATATATAGTCCATTGCTGCGTAGTAGTAATAAACAGATCTGCATAAGCTGTAGTATTGTGGACTTGTATTGTTGATGTACTGTAATGCTGCACCCACCCTGTAGCAATGCCACAGCTGTGGCTACTGACATCATATTTCTCACACACTTATGTAGGTCCTTCTGGTATACCACCAAGGCAGCAGCCTGTAGCTGGTGAGTATGGTTTATGTTCATGCCTGCCAATACACCGGTCATGTAATGGCTATGGTATATTCCAGGCACACATTTAACACACCTACCCATAATGCATGCCGCACATGTTCACATATTGTTGCTGTTAACTGTACTGCATCACAGTGTTGACCATGATGGGGTATCTGAAGGGTATGTCAGACACCTGCAAGATAACTAACATCCTGTCATTGTGTATATCACGATCCCAGCAATAACCTCCAAAGATCCTCACCTCTAAACCTCAGGTAATAGGAAACTTTTGAAACACAAGGATGAGGAAACACCACGATAATGCAGCAAAACAGTTCTTCTTTATTGGTACAAAAACAAGGAAGATGAGCGCTTTCTCGTACACACTGTACGCTTCTTCAGATCTAACTCATATGAATAAAGCAAGGCTTATATAGTGCTTCTAATTTGTAAATCATTATATCAATTAATTAATTAGTCAATTAGCATCTTGATTAGTTAGCTAAAAGTATAGAGCAAGCTATTGTCCCAGATAGTAACTGTTGCTCACTAAAACAACTAGACCACTTACTGTTTCTACAAACAGAAACATTTTGTATGTATATCTAATAACATTCAACACCATTTAAAAACAAGATATAATAATTGATAATTGTATATATCATATATCACAAAAATACATATATAAAAAATATAATGTTTAATAAATAGAGAGAAAATATATATAAAAATGAGACGATATATAAGATGACGTAACCTATGTGTGCATGTGCAAAAAACAACTGGCATAAAAACAATTCATTCATGGTATTAACATTTATTTCAAAGGACTCAATTACTGTGATACCTTATTCTATAAGACGATCTGTATTGTGAAAGAATACTCAAAGTATTATAACATCATGGAACAGCTTACCGCTGTTAAAAACCTGTGTCGCTATAAAAAATATATAGCTTATTAGACTCAAGATAACACTATATGTATTAAACTGAAGCTACAGCTTAAACTGACCAAAATTACGGGTCTACTTGTGTAAAAGATAGACTGAAAAAATATAGACTAAAGGATATAGTAAAAAAGTAGAAAAAAAAATATATATATGTATATAAATATAGCCTAACAGTCAAACTTACATAATGAAATCAAAACCTCACTGGCTTACCAAAAGTCCATCAAGAAGCAAGGGCATGAATGTAAATATGTATTTAAAAGAGACAGAGTCATAAAGCATCATGATGGTGTAACTGTTATAGCAGTAAGTTATTACTTACATATTATATTTTATCTAACATAACGCTGACAATGAAACCTGTTATATTTACTTGTACAATATTCCCTAGTACTAATGTATGAATATTTATGAACTATCTATAGTGTAAGTGTGCAACGTGTATATTATATTTCAGAAGGGCTCTAATTAAAAGGGGATAAAACCATCCTTAAAAAGCATCATATAATATTTAAAATAGAAAAATAAAAATAATATATTATAGTTCTCTCATGAAATGTATGTAAATATCTAAACATAATATATTTAATAAATAGATAAATAAATAGATAGCCATATAATTATAAATATGATTTCATAATTAATCAGTTACAAAATGAAACAATACGAGTCATATGTTATAGATCAATAATCATAGTCTTAAATATGACTCTATAACCTTAAAATTTTAATAATTTATGTAAGTATGTATATATTCTTGATATATGTACAACATGTAAATATGTGTTTTACAAAGAGATTAAGAATGATATACCCAGGGGATAAAAATTCTAATGATATATATGTCAGAGAATTCCTGAAAAACTGCTTATGTATAAGAAAATAGGACGATGTGTTATTTCAGACTTCTTTTTTTAAGGACTGATCTCACACTGACATATTGATTTAGGCCTGGAGTGTGGTGTGCTTTAAATTTTAAAATCCATTGTAGCTCTATACTTTCTAGTTCATTAAAGACATCTCCTTTTCTATTACTTGGACATACTAATTGTAACGTTCTGAACCTAAAGCTGTGTTCTGGATTATTCAGTATATGTTTAGTTAAAGCACTCTTCTGATCTTTTTTCCTGATGTCATAAACATGGTTGTAGATGCGTTCCTTCAAAGATCTTGTTGTCATCCCAATATAGAACGCATCACAATCCAAACAATTAGCTAAATATATTAAATTTGTGCTGGTGCAAGTCGATCTAAAATTGGGTTTAAAGCTAATATTTAGCTGGGGATGCGTAAACTCTATATCTTCCGAGATATAGATGCACATATTACATTTTTTGCATGGATAAGTCCCTATCTCATTCAAATTGATCAATTCTCCTTTTATATTTCTCTGTATCTTATTATTTGTCCTATATGTCTCATCGTCTGATTTTTCAATGCATAGCAATCTTTTAAGATTCTTGCTATTAGTATATAGGAAACTGGGTTTGACTCCTATAATGTCCTTCACCTCATCATTAGTAAGTAATATACACCAATTCTTACGTATGATGTTGGTAATATTCCTGTTGTCACTGGTATATCTGGTTTGAAAGGGTACAACTTCCTTAAATGACTTAGGTCCAATATGTGTCTGATAGGACCTCTTCCTATGTGTAGAGTGGGTGGATGTAGATTCAGATAGTAATTTCACTCGCTGGATCAGTTGTCTATCATAGCTCCTTTCTATGAACATGTCTTCTAGTTTCAGTGTTTGTTCTGTTTTATCATTCTGTTCCTTACATAGTTTATTAACTCTTATATACTGGCCTTTAACAATGTTTTGAAATATGTGTCTGGGATGCATGCTACTATATTCTAATAGTGTATTCTTCCAGCAAGGTTTCCTGTAGACTGTGTGACTTAATTTACCACATTCATCTTTGGTAATAGTAATATCCAGAAAATTAATTTCAGTCATGGAGTGTTCAAAAGTGAATCTGAAAAAAGATGTCGTAGTTTCTAAGTCTTCCACTAGCTGTAAGAATTCTTGTAGGGTGCCACCCCAAAAGATTATGATATCATCTACGAATCTTTTATAAAGTAGCATTTTATCAAAATCAGGATGATTGAACAAGTGCATACATTCCCAGTAATAGACAACAAGGTTTGCATAGGTGTTTGCACAGGGAGTGCCCATAGCCACTCCCCATTGCTGCAAAAACAATTTCTTGTCATACATAAAAACATTGATATTAAGTACAAGGTCTAAGATGGCATTCAATAAAATCTTATCATTATTACTGAAACTATCAGTATTATGCAGGATATATCTAATGGCCTCTGAGCCATAACCATTAGGAATGGATGTAAAAAGATTTCTCATGTCCATAGTAATTAAGATGCTATCTTTAGGGATGCCTTCTTTAAAATTAGCTAGTACCTCTAATAGTTGGTAGGTATCTTTTAAGATCGAGCTTATCTCATTAATAATGGGCCTTAGCTTCTTCTCAATAAAAACTGACATCGTTTCTGTAACCCACCCTTCTCCCACTACTATAGGTCGTAGTGGTGGTGGTATTGTCCCTTTATGTATTTTCGGCAACCCTTTTATGTAGGGAGTCTTAGGTTGCTCTATCAGAAAATATTGATATAGGTCTTGGTCTATCTGCCTGCACATTAAGAAATCATATAATTCTTGATGTACAGAAAAAATAACTTTAGTTAAATCATTAGTATAGATTTCTTTATAGGTATCAGTTTCTCTGAGCATAGTCAGCATCAATGTATTGTAAGTGGTATAGTCTAGAACTACTATTCCACCCCCTTTATCTGCAGGCTTTATAATTATTCCCTTGTCATGTTGTGATGCATAAAGTGATTCCCATTCAGCATGTGACAAATTAGTATATAGATTGCCCTTTTTCTCACTGTTAAAATATCTATACAAGTCTGTTTCACAAGCCTTAATGAAGCATTCTGTAACAGGTGTTTGCGATAGTGTAAAGACACTTTTCCTTCTAAAATTCTTACTATTCTCTTGACTAACATCATTACATTGCACTTTGTTCTTAAACATACATTTCAAGTTAATCTTGCGGACAAAAAGCCGCAGGTCAGTAAGAACTTCACTTATGTTACTAACCTGGGCTGGAATAAAGGAAAGTCCTTTATTCAATAAATTATAGTCAGTCTCTGTTAAAGTCCGTTGGGATAGGTTAAAAACTAAGTCCTCTGTTCTCTTTTCCGATTCCTGTTGCTTGATGTCGTTTCTTCTCCTGAAAATTTCCTCTTGGTGCGGCCTCTGCTCCTTGATCTGCTTTGAAAATTTCGCCGAAACTTCAGCGGAAGGGGTAAAAAACCTTCTATGTTTCCCTGTTTGATTTTCGGTTTGGCACCACGTATATTTGCATCTTGTTGAGCGAGAGCTTGTTGATTACAAGGGGGAGTATCCCTTATTGTGTTGTTCTGTGTGTGCGTCAGGGAAGTAGACGCCAAAGGGGTTACAATCATAGCAGCTGATTCTCTTAAGGTGGAACTGATGCTCGTTACTGCTGAAGCATAGCTCTGATTCATGGAGTGTTCTTGGTTGGGATCAGTGCTAGTGGGGAACACATTTTCATTGGCATTAGTTTCTCTGTATCTCGGCCAGGAAAAAACATTGTTATTAGCAAAGTCCATGTGATCCCTATGTAACTTGCGTGTCTTTATTTGTTGCAGTTTATCACCATAAGCAGAAAGTTGATTAAACATACCATCTAGTCTCTGTTGAAAGGTTTCTTCCTTAAAATTAGTTGAAATGTCTTTGCTTTTCACAATACAGATCGTCTTATAGAATAAGGTATCACAGTAATTGAGTCCTTTGAAATAAATGTTAATACCATGAATGAATTGTTTTTATGCCAGTTGTTTTTTGCACATGCACACATAGGTCCCAACCAAGAACACTCCATGAATCAGAGCTATGCTTCAGCAGTAACGAGCATCAGTTCCACCTTAAGAGAATCAGCTGCTATGATTGTAACCCCTTTGGCGTCTACTTCCCTGATGCACACACAGAACAACACAATAAGGGATACTCCCCCTTGTAATCAACAAGCTCTCGCTCAACAAGATGCAAATATACGTGGTGCCAAACCGAAAATCAAACAGGGAAACATAGAAGGTTTTTTACCCCTTCCGCTGAAGTTTCGGCGAAATTTTCAAAGCAGATCAAGGAGCAGAGGCCGCACCAAGAGGAAATTTTCAGGAGAAGAAACGACATCAAGCAACAGGAATCAGAAAAGAGAACAGAGGACTTAGTTTTTAACCTATCCCAATGGACTTTAACAGAGACTGACTATAGTTTATTGAATAAAGGACTTTCCTTTATTCCAGCCCAGGTTAGTAACATAAGTGAAGTTCTTACTGACCTGCGGCTTTTTGTCCGCAAGATTAACTTGAAATGTATGTTTAAGAACAAAGTGCAATGTAATGATGTTAGTCAAGAGAATAGTAAGAATTTTAGAAGGAAAAGTGTCTTTACACTATCGCAAACACCTGTTACAGAATGCTTCATTAAGGCTTGTGAAACAGACTTGTATAGATATTTTAACAGTGAGAAAAAGGGCAATCTATATACTAATTTGTCACATGCTGAATGGGAATCACTTTATGCATCACAACATGACAAGGGAATAATTATAAAGCCTGCAGATAAAGGGGGTGGAATAGTAGTTCTAGACTATACCACTTACAATACATTGATGCTGACTATGCTCAGAGAAATTGATACCTATAAAGAAATCTATACTAATGATTTAACTAAAGTTACTTTTTCTGTACATCAAGAATTATATGATTTCTTAATGTGCAGGCAGATAGACCAAGACCTATATCAATATTTTCTGATAGAGCAACCTAAGACTCCCTACATAAAAGGGTTGCCGAAAATACATAAAGGGACAATACCACCACCACTACGACCTATAGTAGTGGGAGAAGGGTGGGTTACGGAAACGATGTCAGTTTTTATTGAGAAGAAGCTAAGGCCTATTATTAATGAGATAAGCTCGATCTTAAAAGATACCTACCAACTATTAGAGGTACTAGCTAATTTTAAAGAAGGCATCCCTAAAGATAGCATCTTAATTACTATGGACATGAGAAATCTTTTTACATCCATTCCTAATGGTTATGGCTCAGAGGCCATTAGATATATCCTGCATAATATTGATAGTTTCAGTAATAATGATAAGATTTTATTGAATGCCATCTTAGACCTTGTACTTAATAACAATGTTTTTATGTATGGCAAGAAATTGTTTTTGCAGCAATGGGGAGTGGCTATGGGCACTCCCTGTGCAAACACCTATGCAAACCTTGTTGTCTATTACTGGGAATGTATGCACTTGTTCAATCATCCTGATTTTGATAAAATGCTACTTTATAAAAGATTCGTAGATGATATCATAATCTTTTGGGGTGGTACCCTACAAGAATTCTTACAGCTAGTGGAAGACTTAGAAACTACGACATCTTTTTTCAGATTCACTTTTGAACACTCCATGACTGAAATTAATTTTCTGGATATTACTATTACCAAAGATGAATGTGGTAAATTAAGTCACACAGTCTACAGGAAACCTTGCTGGAAGAATACACTATTAGAATATAGTAGCATGCATCCCAGACACATATTTCAAAACATTGTTAAAGGCCAGTATATAAGAGTTAATAAACTATGTAAGGAACAGAATGATAAAACAGAACAAACATTGAAACTAGAAGACATGTTCATAGAAAGGAGCTATGATAGACAACTGATCCAGCGAGTGAAATTACTATCTGGATCTACATCCACCCACTCTACACATAGGAAGAGGTCCTATCAGACACATATTGGACCTAAGTCATTTAAGGAAGTTGTACCCTTTCAAACCAGATATACCAGTGACAACAGGAATATTACCAACATCATACGTAAGAATTGGTGTATATTACTTACTAATGATGAGGTGAAGGACATTATAGGAGTCAAACCCAGTTTCCTATATACTAATAGCAAGAATCTTAAAAGATTGCTATGCATTGAAAAATCAGACGATGAGACATATAGGACAAATAATAAGATACAGAGAAATATAAAAGGAGAATTGATCAATTTGAATGAGATAGGGACTTATCCATGCAAAAAATGTAATATGTGCATCTATATCTCGGAAGATATAGAGTTTACGCATCCCCAGCTAAATATTAGCTTTAAACCCAATTTTAGATCGACTTGCACCAGCACAAATTTAATATATTTAGCTAATTGTTTGGATTGTGATGCGTTCTATATTGGGATGACAACAAGATCTTTGAAGGAACGCATCTACAACCATATTTATGACATCAGGAGAAAAGATCAGAAGAGTGCTTTAACTAAACATATATTGAATAATCCAGCACATAGCTTTAGGTTCAGAACGTTACAATTAGTATGTCCAAGTGATAGAAAAGGAGATGTTTTTAATGAACTAGAAAGTATAGAGCTACAATGGATTTTAAAATTTAAAGCACACCACACTCCAGGCCTAAATCAATATGTCAGTGTGAGATCAGTCCTTAAAAAAAGAAGTCTGAAATAACACATCGTCCTATTTTCTTATACATAAGCAGTTTTTCAGGAATTCTCTGACATATATATCATTAGAATTTTTATCCCCTGGGTATATCATTCTTAATCTCTTTGTAAAACACATATTTACATGTTGTACATATATCAAGAATATATACATACTTACATAAATTATTAAAATTTTAAGGTTATAGAGTCATATTTAAGACTATGATTATTGATCTATAACATATGACTCGTATTGTTTCATTTTGTAACTGATTAATTATGAAATCATATTTATAATTATATGGCTATCTATTTATTTATCTATTTATCTATTTATTAAATATATTATGTTTAGATATTTACATACATTTCATGAGAGAACTATAATATATTATTTTTATTTTTCTATTTTAAATATTATATGATGCTTTTTAAGGATGGTTTTATCCACTTTTAATTAGAGCCCTTCTGAAATATAATATACACGTTGCACACTTACACTATAGATAGTTCATAAATATTCATACATTAGTACTAGGGAATATTGTACAAGTAAATATAACAGGTTTCATTGTCAGCGTTATGTTAGATAAAATATAATATGTAAGTAATAACTTACTGCTATAACAGTTACACCATCATGATGCTTTATGACTCTGTCTCTTTTAAATACATATTTACATTCATGCCCTTGCTTCTTGATGGACTTTTGGTAAGCCAGTGAGGTTTTGATTTCTTTATGTAAGTTTGACTGTTAGGCTATATTTATATACATATATATATTTTTTATTCTACTTTTTTACTATATCCTTTAGTCTATATTTTTTCAGTCTATCTTTTACACAAGTAGACCCGTAATTTTGGTCAGTTTAAGCTGTAGCTTCAGTTTAATACATATAGTGTTATCTTGAGTCTAATAAGCTATATATTTTTTATAGCGACACAGGTTTTTAACAGCGGTAAGCTGTTCCATGATGTTATAATACTTTGAGTATTCTTTCACAATACAGATCGTCTTATAGAATAAGGTATCACAGTAATTGAGTCCTTTGAAATAAATGTTAATACCATGAATGAATTGTTTTTATGCCAGTTGTTTTTTGCACATGCACACATAGGTTACGTCATCTTATATATCGTCTCATTTTTATATATATTTTCTCTCTATTTATTAAACATTATATTTTTTATATATGTATTTTTGTGATATATGATATATACAATTATCAATTATTATATCTTGTTTTTAAATGGTGTTGAATGTTATTAGATATACATACAAAATGTTTCTGTTTGTAGAAACAGTAAGTGGTCTAGTTGTTTTAGCGAGCAACAGTTACTATCTGGGACAATAGCTTGCTCTATACTTTTAGCTAACTAATCAAGATGCTAATTGACTAATTAATTAATTGATATAATTATTTACAAATTAGAAGCACTATATAAGCCTTGCTTTATTCATATGAGTTAGATCTGAAGAAGCGTACAGTGTGTACGAGAAAGCGCTCATCTTCCTTGTTTTTGTACCAATAAAGAAGAACTGTTTTGCTGCATTATCGTGGTGTTTCCTCATCCTGTCATTGTGAAATGTGTCCACAGTGATGAACATAATGGTGGGACACATGGCCTACAGTAGGGAAATGTGTGAAACTTCACCCTTATGCAGTGCTATGGCAGTGTAAATGCCAGTATTACAATGGCAACTGTTACAAATCTACACTATGGCATATCATAATACTGTGGTCCACAACACTCAACACCTGCAATGTGGTCCCAACATGAGCACTGAGTGTCTAATACGGAATTGTAGGTTAAGGCAGCAAATATGGAGACTACATGCCTTCACAAACACTGGAAGCATATGTGTGCACACACTCCAGATAAAATAAAGTGGAAGTAGCTGTTGAGGTACTGCCTGCATGCATTTGTCATGGAAATGCACCTTTCAGCAAGTACACATCTCCAGTGTCACACCACGATGTTTGGCCATCAAATGTGCACACTTACCTGCAGCACAGGCAGGTGTGAATTGCAAACATCTTACATGACATGGCGTGGGTCCCATACCCAACAGGTAGCACCCATGAGCTGCACATGTAGCCATACCTCACCATTGCATATGCCATGGCAAACAGTGCAGACAGTCATGTATGTAGCAAGGATGTATGGGACAGGAATGATGTAGGAAATAAACAGATGGCCACCCATGACAAAAGATGTCACATGCAACAAACTGGCCATGTAGGATGCTCACTAACATGCCACAACACTGAGGGGGTAACAGGAATGTCCAGCAAGTAATGGCTGTGTGGTGCCCGTGTCAGCAATTGCCTGGACTTTGCAAGTGCGTGGCCTATGGGTTAGGGTAATCAGATGTCACAGTTGTACCACTGGAAATATCAGCCAGGCCTCTCTACAGGTAGTGTATGCATAACAGAAGAGGTCCCCAACAGTCATGCATTGCAATGTGTACTGGTGTACCATGACCACGCTGGGAACCTACAGATAGTATCATGTAAGATACAAGTGCTGAATAACCAGTGCCTCCCCCCACCTCAGGCCCACCATCCTCATCTGTACTGTGCCGGTGCCAGTGTACATATGTATGTTTGTGTTCAGTGTTTGAGACACTGCAAACTGACACACATGTATAGGCCATAGTTGTCAAGCATCTGCAAAAAGGCTGAAGGTGGGGAGGGTGTGTCATCATGACACACCAGTGCATTGCAGCAGGGATCCTAAGGATGCTATGAATGGCTGTATCTGCATAAAGTCAGGTTCAGGAACTGTGGCAGACGTAACCCTGACTCCACAGCAATAGTGACGGCAGTGTATGAACTCCAAGGGATGTGCACATGAGTAGACCTTGCAATCATGCAGAGTTGGGGGACATGTGTAGGGCAGACTGACTATATACTGGCAAATGAAAATGGCCCATGCTAGTATACCCCTGCCAGGAATAGTGACTGCTGTAGTATACATAGCAATAGGTGCAACAAACCATCATGATAAGGGTGTGCACACATAGAGTGTATGCATCACTGTCAGCATCGACACACCTAACACATTTGTTAGGCACTCCATGTGAATGTACAGGACATATGTCACATATCAGGCTCATGTAATGTTAGTATATGCGGTGATGTGGTCCCATGGCATATCAAGGAAGAGTGCATCATATCAATAATGGTGTGTACACTCCCCATAGCCATGGTAAGGTTTGACAGTTGTCAGTGTAATAGTATTGTATTGGTCATACATGCACCGCTGATGTTGAGATCTGTAAACTAGACATCAGGCATTCACAAATGACATCTGTCCACATATCATCCCAGGTATGTATCATACAAACAAATAGGGGCTGTGAGCATTAGAGCAGACATAACTGACACAGTAATACACATTCAGCAATGGTTTGTACACCTGTGAGGTATGGTGCACAGTACATGGCAGGGTGCAGAACAGGTGCACAGCAATACTGTGTACAAGGGTGCAGTGTTTTTCAGGGGAAGAGGCATCACCTACTAATGCAGCCCATGCATCACAAACATGCATACTGTTGCTAGCATGGATTGACTATAGCTGCACTGCATGCTGTTGAGTACCATATGTTATGCATGTTGACAGATGGGTATTGGGAGGACTGTATGTACTATCTTTGTGCAACCTCACCTGTAGGTGTGTGTGTGTGTGTGTGTGTGGGGAGGGGTTATTTTGTCTGTAAGTGCAATGTGGTGAAGTGGAGGGGGGTTGATGCATGTAGGATGTGTGTGTGCATGTGTGTGTTTTTGTGAGTGTCCATGTATGCACATATGTGATTGTGTGGTTGTTCATAGGACAGTACTTCCCTTTGGAATTGTGCAGTACATGGACATGGCTGACACATGAGACACCAGGAATACTTGTCTGATATGTAATCACAGGACAGCTGATAGTATAATAAGGTCTGGAGCATGGACCATGCATTGGGAGGGAAACTAGACACCGGTTTACCCTTAATATTGCAATCAGCAGAAAGGTGAATGACTACCCACGTATGCAGCACTACAGATGCATTGGGGAAATTACTAGACAACACTAGGGAGTGTATCCACATATTACTGTTGTTCACATGATAAGTTGATTGAGCAGCAGATCTGGCATGTACTGAGCAATAGTTACATATGACACTCCAGTGCGTGACATTATGGAGTGAACGTAGTATGGAGGCCATGCTCAAGATGTCTGGACATACCCAGGGTGAACACTGAATGACAGCAGTGAGGCCATGTAAAACCTACCCCAATCAAGTCTAGGAGGTAATGGAGTAACAGGTCTTGTGTTTTGCTCACTCATCTAGGCATTTAGAGGAATGATACATTAATGAGTGGTATTAATGAGTGTATGTTGCCAAGTTTGATACAGGATGGGGAACTTGAATAAACATGGGACTGTCTGTAAACTCAGGAACAGGTAGGTATTATGGTGGAATTTCAGGGTGTGTGTGTGTGTGTGTGTGTGTGTGTGTGTGTGTGTGTGTGTGTGTGTGTGTGTGTGTGTGTGTGTGTGTGTGCAGTGCCATAAAGGTCTTAAAGTGCATTTCTTGTTTTCCCCCACAAGTGGTGAGGTGGGTCAGGGTCCCTCCAGCATGCAAAGTGATGTTGGTGTCCATACAGACACCGGAGATGATGATAGGACTGTTGAGGGACAAGCGAGTTTGTCAGAGGCCAAAACTGCACCATCATTTTCATCCCCCTGTTAGCCAACCCAAACTCCACACACAGTTACAGTGCCTATACATACCCCATCATCAGTGGCCGTAGCAGAGGGACAGTTGGCGGTTGATGGCAATGCACAGTAGAGTGTGGTATCTATGCCTACTGTGTCTGGTCACAGCAGGCATAGCCAGATGTCTGGCATGGCACCACATAGGCAGATGTACCGAGGTGCTCGTGGTAGGGCCTCTGGTCATCATACCCCTGGCAGAAGTGCCACAACTGGTACCACCAGGTGCATGTTTCAGACTGTAATGGGGGCATAGGCACGAATGGAACTGTACACCAAACAGGGCCTGAGGCTGCAGAGGGCTGCTCTCTCATCTGTAAGCGATAACTACCATGAACTTGCAGGTGCCCTCCGTGATTATACCGAGGTCATGGATAGACGGTTGGGTAATATGGTGTGCCTCATCAACTGTGATTTGTCCATGCTCAAACATGTGATGGGAGTGGGATGATGGCTGCATGGATTTAGGTCAGCAACACCAACAGCTGGCAGTCAACATGGACATGCTAGGACACCAAGGCGCTCCCATAGTGGCAGTACCAGTCCCAGCACTGCAGGGGGGTGCTGTCCATACCACACCACAGCAGACCACATGCATGTGGCCCTGGCCAGTCCCAGGAGGGACCTGGTTCCAGCATTCATCTGTCATCATCAGGGGAGTGTAGCACATCGAGGCCTGTACCTGGATGTGCCCATGGAACTCTTGGCAGGCACAGTCTGCTTGTCCATGGCTGGAGGCAGTGAACTGCACACCCTGCCAGATATGGTCTGCCGCTGTCCAAGAAACACCTGTATAGGGCAGCCACATGGCAAAACTGTGTGCATGCATACCCACACACTATACAAACACACCTAGGGCAACCCCATACCTACACAACCACATCACCACATGCATTTCAGTTAATTACACCCCTCACCCTTACACATGGTGTCAAAATATGGCCCACCCTCGGTCTCTGGCAAACAAACAACACATCCCGTACATATGATGATACCTGTGCCACATCCCTGTCATCCATAACATCGATGCAGGGACAGGCTAATATGGTTTTGATGCACACAGTGACTGTACTACAGTGTACCAATATACTGCTGAGTAACATGTTGTCAGCAGTAATGTTTAATTCGTACCTGTCAGGTAGTGTAGCTGTTCAGCCATGATGCATTATAGCTGTTAGTAACACTGAGTGATTGTGGTCACCATAATGTTATCCATTTGTGTTGTAGGTGTACATGTTGAGCAGGAGGATGGTCTGCAGTCATATTCCACACGGGGCATGGCACTGTGGTGACACCATGGCTGTGACATATCCTGGGTACAGTTGACCACATGTCACAGGTCTGTATAACAGTTACTGCCTGTGCCACATGGACAGGTGACCCACTGGGACATGTATAATCAGCAAACTGATGTAGATCCATCCACACACACACTCTTACTTGGCAAAACTGGGACTAGACCCCTACCTAGGTATGTAGTACTACTAAAGTGTGTGGCTTTCATTGCACATACCACACAACGTTTAGGGTGAGGTGTGTTCCAGGTTACATGTTACATGCAGAACATCCACAGACATGTACAGTATGGTAATGGGGGATGTAATGGTTGTATATGGACAATACATAGTGTGACATACTATCATATACACATTAACAGACACATAACAGGCAGACACACATCTGAGAGACCTGGGCCTATCAGTGCTAACTAACTTGTCAGTGTGTCCAATGTGTTACAGGTAGGCTGCACAAAGCACATGCATAACTGGGCTGGATTGTGGTATCAATTATCTGTATGGTTGATGGTGACAGTGGTCACTATACAGTGGTACACGGGACATGTACCGTGTGTACCATGGTGTAATGACAGTGTACACAGCACCCACACCCCACAGTGGATATTGTACACACTGGAACCCATGATGGCACTCTGACATGCCCATCATCACACATTGCCCACGACTGCGATAAAACTCATTTTCCATCCATGTACAGTGGTACTACAGGGTTATGCATCTAATGCACATGCCAAAAGCATAGTAGGGTGATGCATTGTCATGCCTCACCTATGGGCAGCAACATCACTATCCATAATAATGTGCGGCAATGCGTATTGCTATAGGAGTATGTGGCCTCGGAATGCTGTACCCTACAAATATACAGACATGCACACATACACACACTTGCTAGAACTCAATGGTTATCCCATGCCTATTGACCCATTTCTACAACACTGTTGTGCTGGTACTGCAAGGCTCATGTAGCCATTAGGGAGAGGAGCGTAACAGCAGCAGCCATATCTTACTATGGCAATGGGTGTTGCGGTGGGTGTGAAGGCAGTCATGGTATTCCAAACTGCAGGTGTACTAACACAAAGACACTGATATCCTCAGTAATGCACACATACACATTTGTCAGTAATGGGCTGCATTGCTGCAGGTGGTCATAGATGTGTACATGGCTATTGTTCCTGGAGAGATGGGAAGTGTAGGGGATGTGTATGCAGTGGTATAATGCCACCTGCCATGTGCCAGCAGGCAATCTATCGACAGACACCACTGTGGTGACCCTCAGGGTAAGAGTGACATGCATCAGCCAATCCTCTGGGTGCCTCCTGCAAATAGCCACTAAGGTGATCCAGTTGACATGTATGCAACATGTATTACAACACATGGTTAGTGTCTGTGATGGACACCTGTACCCAAGCATGTTCTGTTGACTGTGGTAGTGTAGTGGTGGTACCCATGGCATGTGGTGCGTACAGGTTGTTGTGCCCTATCTGTGCCAGTTATAACACAGCTGGACAGACATGTCAGTATCAGTCAAACATAGGTTGCCTGTACGTATACAAGCTGGATACCTGCCATCTGCACATCTGTAGAGGGACTGACAGACATCATCTTGGTAACTAGATATGCAGTAGGATAAATGTGTTGACAGATAGACGTCTGACACCAATATGTATGCCATTACTACATGTTGGAAGCCCTCACTAACATGTGCTGTACAGACAGTAGTCTACAGTTACTTTCCATTTATCAGATCATTACCCAGTAGGGGATATATACTGTGACACAGCTCACACACCAGGAACATGACAGTGAGGCCTCAGAGTCCAGCTATGCCTGCAGGGGTGCTTGTTGCTAGAACTACATTTAGCAATCTACTCTTGCCTAGGAAAGCACTGTCAACAGTAGTAACGGCATGATAAACTACATGCCATTGTGACGGCACATAACCTGGGTTACTACCCTTATATGTAACACATTCACACAGATAAAAATAATGTACAGGTCTTATATACTTGAGTGTCCCATAATTACACTCACACTCCTTGCTACTGTAATGATGGCACATAAACGCATGTTTTGTACATGGCATGACATACACTTATTACAGATGTCATTACTCTGCTATGTTATCAGATTGGAATGTGAGCACTGGTTACCAGGGCTGAGCCATGCTTCACAGGTGTCAGCATTGCTGCAATATAACAGCTGAGCACATTTGCGCACTGGTAAGTGAAGCCTACACGATGTAAGTGCCCTTACGTTTAACCATATGTAAGCACTACTTAGCTTTGCACAAAGCTGCTCAAAACTGCCTTAACCACTCTGTATCCAACAGCCCCTGTTCTGCCCAGCAACAAAATAAACAACCCTTGAACCCAGGACCCTGTACACGATAGTCACAACAGTTAACCACTATGCCATGACAGCTGTGAATATAGTTGTTGTTTTTCCAATATATCTGTCAGTACACATATTGAATAATATTGAACAATTGCTGTGACTTCCACAATTGTGTAGTACTTGTTTGTGATATTACTGTTGCATCACATATGTTGTTATATCTAAATATACATATATCAGATACATACAGTGTGATGCCTCTGGGAAGGTATACACAACAACCGTAATGTTTACACATGACACGGATATGGATATAGACATATACATATGTAGATATATGTCTACATTTACATGCACATATATATTCATATATATGTATTTCTACACATTTGTATACTGCATCATATATATGGCCATTTATAGATCTCTCTCTCTCTCTCTCTATATATATATATATATATATATATATAGCTATAGATATGTATGCACACCCTATGTGTACAGATATACCTATTTATGTTAATATATATGTAGATATCTATAACTATATGTGCATATATATCTATATATCTGTATATGTGCAGACATATATATATATATATATATATATATATATATATATATATATATATCCATATATGTATGTAGATATGTATATGTCTGTGTGTATATACATATATATATATGTGTATATATATATATAGATATATATATATATATATATATATATATATATATATATATATATATATATATATAATATATACATATATGTTTATCATATGTCCAGAACATGGAGTGGAGTCCTACCTCAGCACCAATAGTCCCAACCTTTTAGTGCAAGGGTATGTCATGTATGTATTGCAGGTATATACGTAGACTGTTGCTACTGTAACAGGGGTTGTCTTAACAGACATGTTGTGTTTGTTAGGTCATATCTCCTTTTGACATGTATGCCATCGGTTACTGACAGACATCCTAAGGACATCATAGTACAGTACCACTGATAGCACAGAAATGATCCTGTGGACTACAGCATATGACCAATATATGTGGACAGTCTGGCACTCTGTGGTCAGTCTAGAGGGGTACACAGATCCTCTACGTGCAAGACATGTGGACCATGCCTGACAATGTGGATTTTAACAGCTATGTACATGGGTATAATATGCAAATACTGGACTACATATGCCCACACAGTTTATGCATTCACACACACCACACTGTTCTGACACATAATACCTGGTGGTGCAGAGGTCACATGGCCACATACTACCCTGTAGTTAGTGACATACATCTGTACAGAATCCCACGGCTTTGTCAGAAACACAACAGTTATGGTGGCCTGGCAGCAGTATGTCTTGCAAATATCTGGACATAACAGCACACTGGGTAATTACACTAAGCTGCTAGGCATGTAACAAAGCACTGTGCAAACTACAGGCAGTCTTCCACAACACTGGAGTACATTTTGTATGGGGAATACACATGTACCTGCAAATATAGCAGGCTCTACATGCATGTCACAACACAGAGTAACAGACACCTGTGAGAAAGTGCATACCCACAACCAATGTGAACACAGCTACAGCATGTATATGGCACACAAGCTTAATATGGCACTATATGGACTGTCTGATAAACACCATCATCATATGTGCCACTCACACAGTAATCCCACATAAACTGGGTCACAAAACAGTGTGGTCCGATACCTGCCTGTGGTATGGGGCACATGTGTGTTTGGCCTTACAGATATATGAGCCAATAGAGTACCATACACTGGAGCAGCATGTAACATCAGATAGAACAGGACCAAGAACAATGGCATCTACCACAGTCTGTGCACAGGCCAAGGTACGTATGCGTAATACACATGCTGTTGACAGTCACCATAAGTACACAGACCCCAATACTGTACACACAACCACAGAATGCCCAGGATATGTCCTCAGAAATAACCCCTACTATACATAACATGTCTAGCAGTCTGATATCTGACTGGCTTGTTATCAGGTATGATGTCAATAAATAATGGTGTACAGAACATATGCACCTCTTACTGCATGACATATATACAAAGGTTGACAGACTTGTGGCTGGAGCCACAAACACTGGGCCAATATTGGCATGTTGCTGTGATACCCTCATACATTTGCTGTCATAACAGGGTTTGTTGTGACATATGTCCTATGAGGAATATGAAGTCAGTAACTCTCATGGCTATCACCATGTACTGACTGCAGTCCTCAGGCTATGCTTCTGCAGTTCTAAGATAGGAGATCTGTGAGTAACACAAGAAACATAAGACTCCAAACACTGCCCAGTCTGCAGATAACCCTACAGGTGGGAGTTTCCTCAAACACATAACACTGTCATGAGAGGTATTAAATAATGTAGACCAGCCATATCCACTCACAACCTGCTAAACCAACATTACTCCAAATGCAGAAGAGCAACACTTACATTCTGTAGTCATGTCTGGCACATCACCCTCCTGTTTGTTGGCATGTCTCAACAGTGTATGTTGTTAGAGGTAAATCCCAATACCATCTGTAATGCTGTTTGCCAAAAATTAACATGAGGTCCTGCTCACAGTGAATGAAAAGGCCCACCACCCACATGATGTTCCTAGATATTGGAGTCTGTTTCCATGCAATTGGCTATGGAATGTTACCACAGCTGTTCCGCATGCAATCAGCTAGAGAGAAACTGCAATTCATGCAGTGGCCATCAGCTGATCATGAGCATCACTTACAAAACAGAAGCTGCTGCCTAAGCAAAGCAGGTGTACTTCTCCACATCTGCAAGAGAGGGAGTGAGAGAGACAGACAGAGACAAAGTAAGTCAGGGAGGGGGTGTGAGAGTAAAACCTAAGCATGTTTGTGTCACACACTTACCAGTACTGGGCTTCAAACCCCTGACTGACTATGTATTGCTATCACATGTCTATGCAGTTACTGCAAGCGTCACATAGCTTACATGTTGGGGAGCTGTCCAAATGTATATCTGATGGTGAGTGACATCTGCAACAGTGATATAGGAGCAGTAAGGTAGGTGTAGTACATGTACCTGTCCACATGAACAGGTGTCAACATCAACACAGCCAAACTCTCTCAGGGACTCATGCACATTAATACAGTTGGCAGGGTCAGGAATAGACTTCTTAACTAGCTAGTTTGCCACAATACAGTAATATGCAGGTATCACATGCACCACAGGTGTTATCCGGATGATATATGGGCAAAGGGAATGTGAAGTTGTCTGACATCAGACATCATGCTTCTGTAGGCCACTGGGAGTTGTAGTGAGTGTGAATGGGGTCAAAATCATTATACTCCACACACACAGACAAAGGGTGCCAGTACTGACATGCATGGGTGCATTGCTTCACAGGTGTGTAGTGGTTGACTGAGCCAGAAGGCTGTACAAGGCTAGGTGAAGTGTATACCTTGGCAACAGGCCACATGACAATGGTCTGCAGTGTGGCTCAGGGGTGTAGTATCTGGATTGGCCCACACAGGTGGATATTATATTCACCATCCAGTCATCTCAGTTACTATTTTGTGTGGCCAGTGTTGTGCAATGCTTGCCATGTATGTGTTCTATAGTCCATGTCATGGACGGTGTCTGGGATGTGCACATGTCACAGATGCATGTTCTGTGACATGTGGAGCTGTACCTGGGGTGTCTGGGCCATGTTGTGTTCACAGATTGTTATCATCAGATGTGCCAGTCCTGGCCTCATGTGATGGGAACTGGCAATGGACACCAGGTTGATCCTGCACATACATTGACAGCATGATACAAGTATTCTCTGGTGTCAGTGGCATCTATCCATTCAGGGCATGTGTTTAAGGCATGGTATGTTCTTTGTGGGTCACATTTGATGGCACTACAGTTGTTGCAGGCATCCAGTGGGGAATATAGTGAAGGCGCACTGTCTGCAATTATGTGCCTATTGTAGTAATGGGACAGGGTGCCATGCCCTCTGTAGTCTGTTGTAATTACACCATGGTTACTATCTGTGGGCAATATGCAGAGTATTACCAACAAAGTGGTTGTTGCCTAGGTGAGTGTGTTTGTGTTAGAGACATGGGTTGAGAGTGTTCTCTGGGTAATACAAGGGTTTCCTAATTTGTTCACCAGGCCTTGAAGTCACATGTAGGGGTATGGATTGGCAACCCCAGTCTCTCTGCTGTTTGACATCTGGTATCCTTGTAAGGTGGACATTGTGACATATAATAGGCCCACCATATAAGAAATTTGCAAAACCCACTACACAATGAGTCCAGTTGTTACACACTCACAGCCATCTCCACACAGGATACGAATTACAAACACACACACACACACACAGACACACACACACACACACACACACACACACACACACACACACACACACACACACACACACACACACACACACACACACACACACACACACACACCAAGTCTCACAGTTGCCATGTCTGGGATTGGAACTTCTACCTGACTAGGTTACATCACACTACAGCATTACGCAGTTATAGGATGCACCATGGAGATTACTGAGCTATTCTTTCCCCAAAGGTGTATTTTAAAGTGAATGACATCTGCAGTCATGCCAAAGTAGGGCATTTGAAATTGTAGTGTGTGACTAGCCTAAAAAGCATTGATCCCTACAGAGACACACACACACAAACACACAGTGGCCGTGTCTGGGATTAGAACTCCTACCTAACTAGTTTATCACACTACAGCATTGCACAGTTATGGACTGGCCACAGAGATTACTGGGCTACTCCTTCCCCAAAGGTATGTTTTATAGTGAATGACATCAGCAGGCTTGCCAAAGAAGGGCACTGGAGGTTGTAGTGACTGTGAATTTCCTCAAAAGCATTGCTCCATACACAGACACAATAACACATTCACTTGTCATGTCTGGGAATGGAACTCCTACCTAACTAGTTTATCACACTACAGCATTAAGCAGTTATAGGACATGCCATGGAGATTACTTGGCTACTTCTCCACCAAAGGTGTATTTCAAAGTGAATGACATCAGCAGGCATGCCAAAGTAGGGCATTTGAAATAGCAGTGAGTGTAACTAGCCTAAAAAGCATTGATCCCTGCACAGACAAACACAGACACACAGTTGCCACATCTGGGATTAGAACTTCTACCTAACTAGTTTATCACACTACAGCATTATGCAGTTATAGGATGTGGTACAAAGATGACTGGGCTACTGCTTATCCCAAAGGTGTTTTTCAAAGTGAATGACATCAGCAGGCTTGCCATAGTAGGGCAATGGGGAGGGCAGTGTGTGTGCATGGGCCATAACCCATTCAACTAGAGGCAGACACACCACACTCAGGCAAACATAGGTTTATATTCCACAGGTACGTGTATACAACTGCTAGATGACTACTGCCTTGTACAGTCATGTTGCACAGTTAGCACTAGCACCACAGAGTCTATAATGCTGAGGGATTTCAGAGGCAAATATTTCTGCATTCTTTTGCTATTACCATACACAGATGGGGGTCATATTGTACTCATTCCCAACAGCAGGGATAAGACCAGAGAGGTACCTGTGGGTGGTGGTTGGGTGAGCTGGGCACAGGTGCTATCGACACTACTTGCATCTGACTCACAGATATGCATGGGGCATTCCACTTATGCTGGCTTGTGCAGGGACATCAGCTGTTTCTCAATACATCATTCCTATGACCTTTGTGGTCTGACAGTGCTTGGCCAGATGACATCGGTATTCCCTACTACAAGCCCAGATATTGTGCTGCAAACCTGTATGTACAATTCCAAGGGTGTGTCTATTTGAAGGTTACATAATTTACACTGTCTGGTGACATGTATTACTTCCAAACATTTACAATGGCTTACTGCTAGAATGTGTTATACTGGGAAGCATTGTATTTGGCACTTCAGTTGTGAGGACTTGGCCCTGTCATCAGCAGTACTGGGAAATGGCCACCAGGTCAAACCTCACCAAGCATACATACTGACCACTCTCACACAATATACAAGACATACCAACCTAACCCATGGAGACCTGCATATTTTACACATGCTACAATCTATCCTGCTACATTGGCCAGCTCAGGTAATCTGTGTTCCACTGTTATTATACCTACACATACATGTTACTACATTTCTACATGGGATTGTGGGGGGCACACCTGACTTTTACTACATTTCTACATAGGATTTGTGGGGGCACACCTGACTGTTGCTACGTGTCAACATAGTAATGGGGGGCACACTTGACTGTTACTACATTTCTACATAGGATTGTGGGGGCACAACTGTGTGTCACTACATGTCTACATAGAAATGGGGGGCACACCTGACTGTTAGTACATTTCTACATAGGATTGTGGGGGCACACCTGTGTGTCACTGCATGTCTACATAGGACTGGGGGGGCGCACCTGACTGTTACTACATTACTGCATAGGATAGGGGGGAACACCTGTGTGTTACTACATGTCTACATATGAATGGGGGGCACACCTGACTGTTACTACATTTCTACATAGGATTTGGGGTGAACACCTCACTGTTACTACGTGTCTACATTGGAATATGGGGGTACTTACTACATTTCTATATAGGATTGGGGGGACACACCTGACACTTGTACACATTTGCTATGACTGTACTGCTATGTCAGGTACTCCATTTCATTCTGTATTCTAACCTATCATGCTGACTAGAGGCATATCAGTGCACTACAGGTCCTAGGTTTGATTGACCTACATTTCAGTTTCTGACTTCCTACTCTTCAGAACTAACACCTCACTGCCTGACCTGTTGTAGTCTGTCTGTGTAGGTGGGGGGGGGGGGTTACCAATAGCCATCATTCAGAGGCATTAGCACAGCCTTTATTTTTGTGTTTTTCTACACCTGTCCTGATGGCTGAGACTGTTGTTGGGTATGTGAGCCTCCCTGACTGGCATGTGTGTGTCATATGGAGACACATGTGGCCCAGCACATTTCCTGCAGTGGGTTTTGTTACCATGTATAGTACTGGCTACTATGGTGATACCAGTATTTGTTACTAATCTCATGCTGCCACTATAGATGTCTACTATCTGCTGGGATCACATTCAGCCACCTGATTCCCTTGCATGCTCACATCCATACCGTAGATACAAGTTACAACACATGGTACTCCATTTGGCAATTGGTAGGAAGAATGACTTACCTTGTGGCTGTTCCAGTATTGAGGATGATGCTGGATGGCTGCCTATGTTGGATGCACATAGTACACTCCCTATACATGGTTGAGAAAAGGTAATGTCATGTTTGGCATCACTTTTACTGATATGCCTCTACTGTACTGAGTCAGAGAGAGGTGTCATTCCTTGGATCCCTACTTTGTCAGTGTATGTGCTATGTGTTGCCTCTTTGCCAAGGTCAGGGCATACTGGGCATACCTCCTTCTGCCTACTGGGGCAGGCTCAGGTTGTTCCTCCTCCAAGTCACTCTGTGCCTCTGCAGGCCTTGGCAATGGTGGGGAGCTGTGTGGCCCTGCTCCATGCTGTTCCTTCTGCAGCTGTTTCCGCAGGATCATATTGTGTAGCATGGCACATACAATGAAAATTTGAGTAAATATAGCTGGTGAGTACTGCAAGGCTCCACCGGATGTGTCCAGGCACTGGAACCGTGACTTCAGCATCCCAAACACCCGCTTTATTATAATTCTGGTCTGTGCATGTGCCTCATTATGGAGTTCTTGTTCGGGTGTGTGTGAGCATTTCTGATGGGTGTCATCAGCCACGGCTCCAGTGCATAACCAGCATCCCCCATTAGGTGACCATAAGGGATGTCCCCATTGGCAGATCTCTGGTACAGCTGTGTCAGATGCCAGATGTGGGACTTGTGATAGCTTCCAGGGCAGCCTGCACACAAATTCATTATAATGCCCTGGGCATCACACATGACACGGCAGTTGATGGAGGGGAAGCCCTTGTGATTGACGTAGACCCTACACTGCTCACCACGTCATACTTTGATGCATATGTGCATGCAGTCTATAGCACCCACTACCTCAGGGTATTCTGCTATTTGGTGGAAGAGATGCATATTGCTGGCCAATGCCTCACGGGTTTTGGGGAAATATACATGCTCACCGGCATGTGCTGACATGGCATCCAGGAACTGGTGGAGTACCCTGGAAGCTGATGCCTGTGAGATCTCCATGATACCCCCAGTTGGTCTTTGGAAGGTACCTGTGGCTAGTATTCGTAGGCCTACATATACCTTGGTAACCACTGAGATGGGTTCCCCTCTGTTAGTTCAGTGTGTCAGGTGTGGCCAGCACAGCTCAACAATTTGCTGTAGGAGGTCCCAGTCCACCCTATTACACTCCACTATCTCCAGCTCATGTAGCCTTTGGTAGGTTACCCTGGGTCTGTACACTCCTCTCCATCTCCTCACTGTGGGTTGGTCAACAGCATTCTCATCCTCACCACTCTCAGCCTCTTCCACATGTTGTTGTATGATAGCTGCTGCAGCCCCTGTCATTTTGTTGTTTTTGTTTGTTAAAATTTCCTTGCTTGTATACACTGGTGGTGTAGAGTATGTGGGAAAAAAACAGAGGGAATGGTGTTTGCATAGTTTATAGTAGTGTTCTGGGCTGGGCTGCTGACTGTGTAATTGGCTGATTCTGATACATTTCACCTGCCAGCTATGCTAGTTCTCCTTGATTACCTTCCTACTGCTGTTTTCACTTCCCATTGCTTTCCTGTTTAAGCCCAGGGGCACTCCATGCAAACACAGTGCTCAAATTTTCCTTTAAAACCTGGTGCATGGCACCCACACCTGCTTAGGCAATGTAAAGAGTGCTAGGCAGCCTCAGACACACACCCTTGCTTAGCTCTGCTAAGCTAAGGGCAAACCTGAGTCACAGGGCTCCAATCCACTTGCAGTACGCCTGACACATCCCCCCATGATGTCAGCTAACTCTTAGGCTTGAAGCATGCTATTCCTGCACTTACACTGTTGGGTGCCGACTAGCATTGAGGGGAAATCTGGGATTCAGTACCATTCCCCTCATTTGCACAGGATTGCCTGTTAATGCATAGTTACAGGTCCCACACCGAGTTTCCCCCCTTAGCAACCACTATTCACTGGCCATGTTGTCTTCTGCCTTCCATTGAGTATAATGACAAAATAGTGATTTTGGTTAGAATGCTTATTTCAGGTTTTTTTTTTTATATTTTCGGCCCAATCACATTTGCTCGCCACTGCCCTACACTTAAACAGCCAAAATCGGCTAAAAAAAAATTTTTTTTTTTTATTTTTGCAACTGTTTACCTTGCCAATGGCCATATATTTGGCCATTGGCATGGTTACCACATAATATACACAATTTATTTGGAGTTGTCATGACTCCATTTTGTAGTTTGCAGAAATGTACTCGGTTACTAACCGAGTACATTTCTGCACACTACACTAGTCCTGCACAGCCATCTGACAGCTTCCTGAATTGCAAATTCACCTCATTTGCGTGGTTTTCACCTGCAAATGTGATAATTTGCATACAGGAGCTGTATCCATGCAGGAATAGTGCAGTAGCACTCATGCACATCCCTGCAGCTTATTCCTGGATCGCACGGTGGCCATATTGCCTCCAGGAGCTCCGGCACTGTTCCTGCACACCGTGCAGGGCTTGCTGAATCTGGTGGAGAGTATTGCACAGGAATAGAGATAAATAATGTAGTCAAATGGAAAACTAAAAAGAGCAATATATTGAAGAAAAAAAGAGGGGAAAAAAGGAAATGTGGAAAAAAGAAAAGGGAGAATGACGAAGGGTAAATAAAAGGGAAGTCGATAAAATATTCTACATTGTAAACTAGTTTTATTTTATTGTCTAGCAAACTATGGATATTAAATTATTTTATGTAAAAATACATTTTTACTACACTAAGTTGATAATAAAAATGTATTTCTAAATTAGTTTGATTATTTGCGATCATCATAATTAATTAACAGCTTTTTTAAGATATTGTATACTAGTTACAGTAGCTTAGGTTTATATTTGTATTGATAGAGAAGCTAAAGCTTACATAATCTTTCTATTGGTTTAGATTGGTTAGGAACTTAGTCTACATAGATTATAGGGATGTAAATATGTTTTGGTTACATACTAGAATGGTAGTACAACTAATTTGTAAATGTATTGTTTTAGAGTTTGGAAGGAAATTTACAACATATATAATAATAAATAAGGACATTTATTTATCAATTAATGTGACACAGTTTTCATTATTTACTGTAGATAATTTTACTAGCATCTTTCAATTCGTTCAATGTATCAACATCTTGAAATTAAAATAAGTAATTTATCATTATTAATTATTAATATAAATGTATTAAACTGTGACAATCAAAGAAGGGTGCTATCAAAATATTTAAAATGAAATAAAGCTGATACATATCTACAAGAAGGATGTAAACGTGTTGAATAGTTTAGGTTGCAAAATTATTTTATAGAAAAAATACAACTTATGTAAAGATCTTAGACACATTTAAAGACTGAATAGGTGTGTTTTGACTGTAATTATTCAATATAATAATAGAGTATATACATTGGCTAACTTTTATTGGATACCAGCATTAGGCATATATATGGCCAGAGATTATCTTGAAATTTGACAAAGTATTTGTAGGATAGTCTTATTATGGCAGGGGATATTAATTGTATCATTAAAAAAAGACTCTAGTGGTGAGAAAATTGTTTCCAGCTTTGGTTAATTTATTAAATAAATGGATAATCAATAATATAAAAGATTTAGCCTTATCTGCAGAAAACAATTCCCCTTTTTATGCTCACAACGATAAGATATGTATATATCTTTGGATATTAGTAATATAGGTTCATAGGTTCATAGAATAGTACTAGGCTAACTGCCTTTGTGGACCATTTTAAGCCTAGCCAATTACCCTATGTGAGAATCAAACCCTGCACTTTTGGTTTATAAGGCAAACACCTTAACCATTATGCCAACCTCCTACCCATAAAATAGATAATTTTGAAACTATACCTTATCCACTATCAAATCATAATACAGTATATACAGATTTAAAAAGGGAACCTAGAAATTTTCAAAACTGATAAATAAGATCCATGAATATATGAACACAATTAAAATAATTTAAAAAACACCTTTTACAGCAAATTGATGATTTCCTCTCATTTATGATAACAAAGAAGTTAATAAAGTAATTTGTATGGGATACTTTAAAAAGTCACATTAGGAAAAAACAAAACAGTAAAATGGTCTTATGATAAAATAAAAGAATGATACAAAAATTAGTTGATATAAAAAAAAAACTTCAAGAAGCTAAACTGGAACAGCAAAATAAAGAAAGAGATAATAAAGTTGAAATAGCTTTAGAAAAAGGTCAAGATGCACAAGTACTCAATGTCACAAATAAATTACATATGTTAGCTAATACAAGCAAATTAATGAATAAAAAAGCTCAAATATATAGTATAATTAATTCAGGGATAGAAATGCAACTAATATTGGAGAAATACCTTTAGTTTTTAAATAATTTTATAAGAAAATACATAGTGATAATATACATATAAATGATAATGCACTAAATGAGTATTTAAATAAGAACAGCTAGAAAAGAAAAGTAATAATAGTAAATAAAACCTGAATTAGATGAATTAGATGGATTATCTACAGAAATCTATGAGTTATTACTAAATAACATTATTTCATTGTTGGTGGATGTTTTTGAATTAATTCAAAACCACAAAATAATCCCTCCCTCATGGAAATATACCCTAATTTCTCCAATTATTAAGCAAAGAAATGATAAAGAGTTAGTTAACTTTTACAAGCCCATGTTAGTTTTTTGCAACAATATTATATAATAGAGTGAAAGTACTAGTAGATATGTTTATAAGTAAAGACCCGACTGGCTTTATTACAGACTAACATTTGATAATATTAAAACAGAAATTACAGTAACAGGTCAAGCTAACAACTAGAAAAAGAAACTAGCTTCGATTTGTTTATATATTGAAAAAAGATTTGAATTATTTGATGGAAATTTTTTATTTAGAACATTAATAAATACAGATTTCCAAAGTTTTGCAGATTTAATTAACATTTGTTATATAGACTCTAGAACATTTGTAAAAGGAGATTAATTTATTTCACAGAAAATGAAACATATTTGAGGTACAAGGCAAAGATGTCCATTATCCCCACTACTCTTTATAATAGAACCATTTCCTAATAGTATTAAATATCACAAGAATATAGTTGGTTTTGAGCCTAACAAAGATTTTCAATCTAAAATACAATTATTTCTGATAATACCTTATTATCAGTTGGTGATGTCAATCCCTAAAATTAATAAACATTTCAATTGGTTTAAATTAATTTTTTCAATGCGTATTAACCATAATATATCTGAAGTTATTTTAATTAAACTATAGATGCCAATATTAAAAATAATTATAGTTTTTATTTGGACAAAAATATTAAATACTTAGAAATTAATATTTACTCGAACACTAATCTATTTATTTTAACTTTATCAGTATATTTGATTTAATAAACTCTTTAATTCAACAATGGAATACATTTTTCTTTACATTTGAAGAAAGGCTGATACTGATTAAAAATGGTTGTTTTACCTAAAGTATATATTACAACCAAATGTCATGTTTCCAGATAGGTAGGTAAATAAAAAAAAAATAGAAAAAAATGTTAAGGATTCATATAAGATAATAAGGACATGGGAACTTGGTGGTAAGTTCTCCAGATTTAGAATATTACTCCTTAGCCACAATTCTAAATATGATTACACTTTGGTTAAGTCCACATTATAAAAGTAAATGGAAGAGTTTACATGAACAAATAATAAAACATTCATATTCATAAAATTATTTTTGTAAAGATGAAATCATAAATAATAAATTCTTATGAAAAATTATATAGACAAGAATATAAACATTAAATTGGGTTCCATTTATATGATGAATATATTCAACATGTTTAGGAAGTATTTATTAAGTTCCCCCTTTGCATAAAACATGGAAGTTTATAATATTCCCAATTGCAAGTACACCAGACTTCATAGAAAGTCAGAACCTTAATGATGTGTTACTTCTTAAAAATAATAAAACAGCATTTTGGTATGATTGTGTATATAAAGTTCCATTGTTAACATTTGAACAAATAATGAGAAAAATATAGTATGGATAATCCACATAGATTAATGTTACATAGTATACTTCTAAAAGGTAAAGGTTAGCTGGGTTATATGAATTATAATGACAACCATAATTTCCCTAAAATGTTTGAATACTGAATATCTATTATTCAAGGTGATATTACATTTAAAGGGGGTATCTCTAAATCTTTTAAAATTATAATTAAAAATAAAATAATCTTGACAATAGATTTTGGAATTTTATTGACCCAATAGAGGGAGAAGATCTATCAAATGGGGGAAAAACAGAATTTTGATATCAAAATCTATTTGCTGATCACCCCCAAGTTTATATTGGGAAAGTTTCACATAGAAATATATTCATATAAGTTGTATTATACCATTCCAAATATCAAAATGTATTAAGTCAGAAATTTCTAAATGCTGGAGATGTGGTAAAATAAGAAAACACAGACTGGATGCATACATTTGTGGAGTGCAGAAAATTTGATAAGTATTGGAAGGATATAATTTTGTATATGCCAACATGGACAGATAAATGTGACCTTACAAGAGCAACAATTTTGGTAAATGCTGCAATACCTTCTGTTACAAGTACTATTCAATATTGTATGTCCTGGGGTTTCCTAGCAGTTGCTAGAAAAGTAATTACTAGAAAATGGAAATCTGATTCAATTCTATTATTTAACAATTTCATAGAATTAGTCACTATTTTATGTAATAATGACAAATAAGTAAAGAAGTTAAGATCTGAAAATGATATTATAAAACCTTGTTTGACAGGTTGGAGATGTTAATATATAAATATAATAAAAAAACTATTCTGCAGTTGAGTTTTTGATGATTTGAAAAATGTCTATTATTATGTAATACACTGCTGAATTTTCATTCCTCCTTTATATACTGTATATAGTATAAATATGTTAAAATTGACAAAATTATTTGAATAGAAAATGCACACTAACACAAATTCTGTTTTTCTAGCAATTGTATGAGTTTAAAAGAGCAATATTTAAAATCTGTCCCTAGTTTTGGTCCTTTGTCTCCCCATTATTGTAGGCTTTGTCTATATTTATTTTGCTAAAACGTTGAGAGGAATGGACTGAAGTTTCTTGTTCAGGCTTCTAACATTGATCAGTAAAACTTTCAAATTTTTCTTTGCTTGTTGTATTATATTGGAAAGTTTATCAGGTTGGCATTACCTAAAAAAGCACCATTGGGGTGTACAATTTATTTTCCAAAAATCAAAACCGTAGAGAGGACAGATGCAGGTCATCCCTTGAGAAGCAGTGTGATTTGTTGATCATATCCTCCCAGGCTGACAAATATTGGACCCCCTTTGAATTACAACAAAAACTAAGCCAATTACGGAAGTCAATCACTTTTTGCTCATATAGCCTCATCATACATGGTGACAGTAGAGTTCTGTTCAATGCTAGACTCATACCTGCCTTGCACACATAGTTTGAGAGCTCAGTCATATCTCTCTTCATATAATCTAGAGTGGTACACCTGACGTTATTGTCACTGGCATGAACTATGACAGAGTCTTACTGGCACATATTGTTCAAGGACTTGAGTGCGTGCATGATCTGATGGATCCCGGCACCAGCCAAGTCACTAAAAGTCACCCTTTCCTTGTTCAGCCTGGTAAAAGACACATCTGTATGTCTTACAATGGAGTCGCCTATACCAAGAATTTTGGTTGGGTCGATGCCTGCTTTATGGGCTTAGCATCTGTGACTTTGGGACTCCTTGTGCTTTGTGAGGAAGTCACATGTGCTGTGTTTTGTAGGTCTTTGATGTTTAGAAAGGTTAATAACCTCAGCATATGATGCATTATGTGTATTTTGATCACCCTGGAGTGGTGTGATATGTGATGTACTGATGACGATATTGGTTGTGTGAGATTTTTGCCTTCAAGGATATTATATATTTACATCTCTCACATACTCTGCTTTAGGATGTTTGACTAACAGATGAATGTCAGACAGCAGGAGACAGTTATTACACTGTCTCAAGATACTCAACTCAATCTGGCTGGCTAGAGAAGTTGTATGGAAATGCTGGTCCATGATACCAACAGGAATGACCCTGTGGGCAAGGTAACTATAACTGTTTGGAGTTCAATTTTAGAATAATGTTTGGGTGGACTTGCTACTGAATATTTAAATTTTAGTAAAAAACAACTAGCCTGGAAACCTTCTTCTGCCACCAGCAAGAACTAGTAAACCAATAATAATAATAATAAAATAAAGAACAAATTTGATAATATAATCAGTGTAAGCAGTATCAGTACACTCAATATTTTGCAATTTTATCAAAGGTTGCTTAGTCTGGTGAGTAGTTTAAAGGGACAGACCTTGCAAAATTATACTTATGTGCATATTGTTATCGACCAGTAAACAGGGAAAGGGAGGGAATTATGTTGTCAAATTATTGTAAGAGGCAAGCAACAACAGATACATTAGGTGACACATCCTCTAAAGCAGACGGGACAGGAGGAATGGGGGGTTGTTCGGGAAAATCCTTCTGTGACAGCTCATAATATTTTCTGAGGTACCGAGAAACCCCAGTGTTCTCCAGCTGAAAACAGTGGGACATTCTAGAAATAATCTCAGAAAAAGAGAAACCCTGACAGAAGAATCAGAAACTGAGAACTCCTTCAAGTCTGAATCAGAAATCTGAGGAGAAAACCCTGAATCCATTCCTAAATCTTCCTGTTGAGATTTAGAAGCTTGAATTTCTTCAGGAAAAGAGGCATCCTATTTTACCAGAAACTACTCTACAAGAAGGATCAGTAGCTTGAATTATACCCTGGGCTAGTTCCAGTGGACTACTCCTAGCCAAAGAACTTAAGTAATAGATACACTTGTTTTTTGTTTCTTTTTGACAGGAAAAATGGAACTAAACACATTATTAATGGCAGCCTCTGCTTCCCCAGGGATGGGCACAGGATACTGTCCCTGTTTTCTTCTCACAGGACCTACAAGAGTGGCTCTTCCTTACCCGCTGAGTGGGACTCCAACAGCTACAGAGGTGATGGCTTACGCTTGGTCCACAGTGGCTGTAGGTGATACACCAGTGGGATTTGGGGTAAAAGATGAATTATCTGAGGTACAACAAATGACCACAGCAGAGTCACTCAGCTGTGGCTGAGGCAAATTACTAGCCTGCTGTGGTGGCAAAAGCTGTTTACTTACATTTTCCTTTTTGTGGCTGGAAGCACCAACCCTGTGACTTACATTCTGTTCCATGGACAATCTGAAAATGGTGCATCTTTTCCAGAGAGGGCAAGCAGAAAATGCCATTAAAACTACCAGTCCACAGAAATTACTTTTATGACAAAAAAAAAAAAAACAGTAAAAAGCACTTTTCAAACACCATGGCAGCCCTGCAACAAAAAAGTTTAACACACTTTCTCCACAGAAAGTATATTATCAGTTAGTTTACACTACTTTAAAAGTGACAGAAAAAAATGAGTGCTGTGTTTAAAAGTACATTACAGTCTCAAGACAGTCCATTAAAACGTGACACTTCTAGATTTAAAATAACTTTCATGAAGAAGATTATAATAAAACATCAAAGAATCAGTAAATATGAGAAAATCCCCAAAGGGAAATTACCTGGCCAGCAAAGGGAAGCACAAGCCAACCGTCTGTCCACAAAAGCCTCAGAGGAGTGCACTCTTCACTGGTAGTAAAGCCCTTCAGGGCTTTGTGCCAGAAAGTGTCTTTTAGTCAGATCATCTTGAGCTGCTTGACAGTTTAAGCACGTGGAATGTGTCCTGAAGCTTTGAAAGCTGGCTAGCTGTTATATCCTTGGCAGGATATAACCCGTGTAACTAACGCTATTGAAGCAGTGATGAATATGAAGAAGATCACAACTACAACATGGTGGGTGGGAGTGAAAAAAACACATCTTTTTCTGACTTGTAGAACTATTACAATACAATGGTAATTTAAAAAATAAAAGAAATAAATCAACATATTTAATTTCTTCATGAAATGCATTACTGTAATATTAAACTAGATATGTATAGTACATCAGTGTTAATCTAGTCCTAGATGAATCCAGTTATACAAGCATCAGTTATCATTAGCACAAAAGGAATATATACCACAGTATTTATTAGAAGATTGCTATGAAACAAGCTAGAGTTTACAGTAATATTCATGTTAATATACTAGCTGAAAACACATTACTACACATGCAACATGTCCGAATATAACTTCCACATTATGTCTAATTGTTTCTATGTACTAGCCGAAGCTAGATAAATTTCAGAAGTCTCTGCATGGATGTTTACCACATGATTTGCAAATGGTCAGTTTCTTGATCTTACCATACACAAGTTGCTGTGGTCATGAGAGCTTCACTATGATTTACATGGTAAGCCTAGCCATGTTAATTTAATTCTTCACACCAGTAGCATGTACCCACAAGTGATCAAATAGAATGTGATGAAGTCATAGGGTATGAATATTACTCAGGTGTCTAATGAAACTGTTAATTCATTAAGCATATCCAGGACCTTCACAGAGAGTTTTTTGTGAAGGAATATGAAAGTGTAGTTATTACATACATTCTTGATTCTAGTAATGATCTCAAAACTAGGGTGACATGTCTTTATATGGACCTCAGAGCAGACTGTAACATCGTTTTGATTCTCTTAGTACTGACCAAAGTGAAAAAAAGCTGAAAAGAAGCATGCCCCTTACTTTCAGCAAAGATGTCCATGAAATTGAAAGTTATTTGAGACAACTAGTCCCTTGGAATCTGCATGTCCTCCCCACAGTTGGGTGGGCGTTCGAAAGACATGCGTAAATGGGCATGCCTTCGTTGAAGGTTGAACGTTGTGCTGGCACCTCGGCGTTCGTGAAAATCAACTGCCAATTATTAGCGGACTGGAGTTCTGCTGTGGTGACCACTAACCGGGAAAAGCCGAAAGACAACAACACAAGTCTCTTATGTCTAGTAACAGGATTGTTAGGAAGATCCTTGATCCTGACCCTTTTTTTGTTTAAGAAAAGGCAGGAATATCAGGGCTTATTTTGAAAGATCTTTCAATAAAAATAGTTATGAGAATCGTGGTACTTTTAAATCTACCTCCTCTTTCTGTATTTTCTGTGAATGTATGAGCTACAGATATTTTTTCACCTGCCCTAAGTCAGGTAAAAAGTTTAAAAGCAAAGTATCAGGGAATTCTGACATTAAGAAGTTGGTCTACAGGACCCAGTATTCCATGTGTTCCATGTTTTACATGGAAGAAAATATTTCTAAGCTGAAAAGAAGGATTGCCCAACATACTTCTAAGATTAGAAATCATTTAAGCAATAATCCTCATGCAAAGCATAGTATTGTAATCACTGGACGCTCTTCTTTTTTGTTTCACATTTTGGACATTGTTAAAAATTGGTCAGCTTGAGGGGAACTATAATGTAATTCTAGAAAAGAAGGAATGGCAAATTTGTGTCAATACCTGTAACACATCTGGATTTAATATTTGGCTTGTACTGTTTTATTTTTACTGTGTTTGAATGGCATTCTTATTGCAGTGCTTTAACTACAGTTTGATTTTATTTTACATTAATTATTTTACTTTGATTTGCATTTTTGTGATTAAGTGTATTACTGTTTGTTCTTTTTTATTTTATTTTTTAATTCTGATATTAATTTATTATCAGTGCTTGTTTATTGGTGATATGATCTGGCAAAGTCCTTTGAGTGAAAACACTACTTTATGAAATAAACAGAATGGGATTAAATGATTAAGGTTTAGAGTTAGTGTTGGGGGAAGGGACAGTGTTAGGGTTAGCACCCATTACTAAGGTGGTGTGGGGGAAGAGCCCCTCTGCCCACTTTAGTAATGGGTGCTAACCCTAGCACTGACACTGCTCCATTCCCTCAACCCTAACCCTACCCCTTAATATCATTAAACTCTATCTGTAGCACTACCACTATTCAGACAAAGTTGAGGCCTAGTGTTATGAAGAGTCTAGTTTTAGTTTTAATACTGAAAGAGAAAATAGTTTTCTTCTCTTGAAATGTACAAGCCACAGAATAATTTTATAGTAGGAATAAGAATTAAATATAGCAGTTTACAACCTGTACCATATGGTAAAAAGAGAAGTGCCTCAGAAAACTTGTATATGACATATCCTGAAAGGCCATCAAACTGGTGGTCTGTAAGTGGCAGCTAGCTGAACTATTCAGTGTGTTTCCCCTTACTTCAGATTGGGTAATTAAGTACCAAGGGGGATCCATGCTTGAGGTAAAGCAGGAATATCTCCTTGCAGAATCTTACAAGTCAGACTAGACATGGGGTCCTGGGACAAATGTGCACTGTAACTGTCCTATTTATTGTGCTTGAAATCAACATATTGGCAACTAGTCTTTTAGAGTTAGCAGATACTTTGCATTTGAGCTGCTTGCTTCTTGCAGTGTATCAATAAATTTCATATGACAATGTTTTATCAGTTCTCATTTGGTGCAGGTGTCCTTTGAAGAGATTTGAATCCAGTAAGAAGAGTTTTCACAACATCATTATTTGAATTTAATGTATATCGAATCAGATGGTATCTCAGCAAACAGGTAGCATATGCCTTGTTATTATAAATAAGAAGGTCATAAATATGCTTAGCCTTAATGAACCATCTTCCTCAGCTATTTTTGGAATGTGGATGAATATCAAATTAAAGAAAATGGTGATATTTGTATTATCTCAAACAAACAGGACCTAAGGAAAGCACAATGGATTTAGAGGTATTTCCAATAATCAGACTTAAAAACGGAAAAAAAGAATGATATAAGTAAGCAAAGGAAGCATAAGAAAAAGTATCCTCATTGATCTTAATAAGATGACAGATTCAGTTTATATCATTGGTTTCTTACCAGGTCCACCTTACCATGGATTTGTCAGTATAGACATTGCGGTGATTCCACCGTGTTTTTCAGCACCTCGAGAGATCTACATTCCTGTGTTTGCTTACCTACAGAATACAAGGTATGTATGCCCTGTTGCCTGCAGAGTGTGGCAGGTAAAGTGCCATAGTAAAGCAGGGCATGTGGGAGAAACTACTGCATATTCTCTTGACCACAAGGAAATCACTACTGTTCTCCTGATTATAAAAATTGAATTAGTATAAATGCATATATAACATCTCAAGTTTAACAAACCATAATTCCCAGTGCAAATGAGAGTATAGAGGATTTGTGACAAAAGTCTCCCATGCTCTCTATCCAAAACAAACCTTTAAAATAGTTTCTAAATTTTATTGACTCAGAATGAGGCTGCTAAGGGAAAATGTGTAGCCATGTAGAAATACATGGATATCAATTTCATTTCAGCAGCATGTATTCCATCTAAAGAAGACGGTGAGATATTTCCAGTTATTTGCTTCTACACAGACATTTGCCATACCAATGTGAAATTTAGCTTGATGATTTTATTGAAAGATCTATGAAGTCATTTCTAGGTTCTTTGGAGATCCAGCTGAACATTGAAGTTAATAGATAGGGAGGAAGGAAACATTTAAAGAACTCTGCTACAAGTATAGCATGAAACCTTTTCTGATTTGTAGATGTTAATCTCCAGCTCAGTCAAGTTATGAAAGAGATAAAGCATAATTACTATGATCGACAACCCTGCTCTAAACTGGAGATAAATAAAATCAGGCAGCAATCAACAAGCAGTAAATTAAAGGCTTCTATATCAGCGTGAATCCTGGCAGATAACCCGTATACAGATTTAGCATAAACAAGAAAAAAATCATTGGCAAGTAAGAACAGGGTAGGGGAGAATTCACAACTTTGACAGGGGTCTTTCTAAATTGGGAAGGGGAGATAGTTGCATTTTTTGATAAAGACAGTTGCTTGAAGAACATTAATGAATCTTAACCACACAGATGGCAGTGTTTGCATGCCACATTTACCTGGAGGCATCTATAGATAATCCCAAACAGATGAGAAAAATGGTTACTTAGGAGTATGGCAATAGCTGTTGCAGGCTTGGGATGTCTACTTGTATCATTAGGGAAAGAAAGTGCACGGAGCTGAGTCACACTACTTTCTCCCAGGGGGAAAAAAAATCTATGTAGAAGTTGTCAAGAACTGTGGGAACCATATCAGTTTCATGGCTAACATTTTAGCATAAAGCTTTATTTAAATACATATCAGTGAGCTGTGTCCATTGTCTGTAATGAGCTGTTTTTCCATGGTTAGGAAGGACTGTGATTACAGGTACATAAGTGGATTATGAAATGTCACCTGTAGAGAACATAAACTGAAAAGAAATAGAATAATTGTGGTAAGTTCTTGCCAGCATTTTATTCAGTTCTACTGGTATCCATCCTGTCTGGGTCAAAGGCCTTATCTGAGAAGTGGAATTTAGTGTCAAAGATAGTTAATTTAATGTTTTGGTGGCAGGAAGTGCAAAAGTTTGTCAAGAAGGCAGTTGCAGAAGCTTCAATCCTGTCAAAGAAAGTGAAAAGTGCAGATAATGTCATGAGATTTACAGTTTGAGTATAAATTAGCATGATATACTGTATGGAGGATTATTGTTTTACTTCTACAACAAATAAGTTAGTCAGATACGCTTCTAAAAGACAGGACAAAACCTGCTCAGCTTTCATTTTAAGGTCTATGAATGCAGTAGAATAAAATATATGTATCATTCAGTTCTACATTAGAACACAACACTTCTAGCTTGGATTTGAAAATCTCAACATTATCTACAAGTTCTTTGTCTGAAGAGCCAGATAAACTAAGTGAGTCACACATCTTTCATTCTAATGTATAAATCAATGTGCCACATTGGGGTTATAGTAAGATTTGGGTGCTATGGTATAAAGTTTTGAACTCCAGCTTAAAGAACTCCCACTACAGAAATACATGGATACTATTAAAGGGATTACAAGTTAAGGACTGGGCTACAGCCAAGTGCGCATCCAAGAATTTCTGTAGTTACCTCCTACTGACATCTCTAAGCATTAAATATTTTTAATAATGGCTCTCCAAAGGTTAATTCACTTATATTACATTGGTCAAATGTGTACACCAATGGAATTTTTCATGTTTCCCCACTGTTGTGCAGCCATCGAGTTTGACATCTATGAATGTGCTGTGCATGAGGAAAATTCATCACATGGTGATGTATGCAGTCTACATTTTTCTTCCTCTTTTTAGTAGTTTTGAGTTATATTTTATGATGCAGAAGAATGAAGAATCACAATTTGTGGAATAGCATACGTAAACCATTGAAGCATAATCCTTTAAACTACAATTATCCAGAAAGCATTATAGTCAACTGTGACAAAACAACATTTCAAACTCTGATTTAAATTATATAAACTCTAATGTGCAGTGACCACCATCAAGATTTCAATCATTCTATGCTTTTTATGAAAGTGTGGTAAACAATGACAAATTCAACAACAATAGCATAGAAGAAGTAGTACTGCCATTATGTCACACTGAAAAAGTCAGCACTAATGTACAGTATACTTATCTGCAATCTATATTGTGGAAATTGTCCAGTTGCTGTCAATGTGGTCCACAGATTAACAGGAAGATAAAGCAGTCAAAATTCACAAGCTATGTATGCACTGACATTTTGCATATTCATATTAGCGACAGAAAAGAAAAAGTGTAGTAATAACAGAGTTTATTTTCCTCACAAAGGTAAATGGCCTGAGGGAGGAAGCAGGTTTAAAAATAATGGTAAAAAAGTAGATGTAATTAAGCACAAAGCAAAAGTTAGAAAAACAAACACTTTTTGTTTCTAAAACACTTGGTACAGTGAATTGCCTAATGGCTTTTAAAGCTGTTGGTCCATCAGATGTACTCTTAACTTCTGGCTCATACATGTGTGCAGTGTTAAAGCTGTAAAACACTCCTCACTCCCAAACTTTTTCCTCTGTTACCCATAGTATATCACAGCAAGCAAATCTTCATGTACAATAAAAGTGTGTCATCATCAGTCCTTCAATATCTTCTTAGATGACTGTATGGAAAAGTTGTTGTTGTTGTTGTGTCTTTTGGCTTTTCCCAGTTAGGGGTCGCCACAGCAGAACTCCGGTCCGCTAATGATTGGCAGTAGATTTTTACGTGCCGAGTTGCCAGCCCCGATGCACAACCTTCAATGCCCATTCACGCATGTCTCCACACAGAAGACGCTTTAGCTGAGAATCGAACAGGACAACATCTTACTGTAAGGCGACAACACTACCGCAGCACCACCACCGCAGTGACTGTATGGAAAAGTACTTGTTAGAATTACATTTACCATGCAACATCTCACATCAGAGCTTCTGTCCAGCAAGTGTCTCATTTATCAACACAGCCTCAAAATTCAATGGCTACAGTAGCTACTGCAGAAAAACACAGTTCTTAGTTTTTGTTCCTGTTTCTATTTATTGCCAAACACATAAACCCTGGAGTTTAGGGAAAACGGATGCCTTGTAACTGTTCACTCAGATGTCTACACATTCATGTCAATGTTCATTTGTTTTCAAGTGTATTGCCTTATGTAAAAGCAGCTCTGTACAACAGCTATCCTACTACTCTACTAGTTTAACACAACACAAGTGTAGAATATTCTAAACAGATTCACAATAGTAACAAAAAAGTACCTTCATTAACAGGATTTAAGTGTGTCCATCAGAGATATTTTTATATTCTGTAGCTTAGTGCTGAAAATTTTACTGCCATCATCATTATTTAAACATGATTAGGTGCATTCTATATGTCAATCAAAGGCATATTTTCTTACAGAGATAAAACAAATTATTTGCATACTGCAAAACCAGTTTTAACATAATTGGTTTCAAAGGTTTTAAACATTTAAACAAATGTCTCCAAGAAACATTGTTACTTTTGCTGCAAGCTTCAGCTTATTACTATTATTTGTTTTAATTTTTGACAAGCAAATAAAGCCATAGCCTGTAACAACCTGTTGTGCATTTTCCTTAGAAGCAAATCTATTAATTTCATGATTATTGTACAGCTTTATGAATTGCTTGAGGCCTTCTCATAATGCACAAAAGATAGCATTCAGAAAGTAAAAATACAGCTCTAGTAAATTTGCATTGTTTGACAAAAGTAGCACTGACATTCTCCTCTTAAATATAACATATAAAAAGAGCCGAGAAACACAAAATACATTAAGAAATAAAGTGGTATTATATATATATATATATATATATATATATATATATATATATATATATATATATATTAACAACTGAACATATACATTAAAGTCTCTGTGGTTTATCTGCAGTAGTTTTACACTGTATCTAAAATACAAATTGTGAACAACAGTAGTGTTAATTTAATTGACAAGCCAGTTTTTAGCCATACTGTTTTAAACAGATGTACCCATAAAGTGCAAACATGCTTTGTACAAAAGTTGATTTACAGTGCCTGTAAAGCTCTAATAGCTGTAAATGCAGGATAGTTTCCTAATCTAAGATAGAAAGAAACAACGTATCTTCATGATGTTTTGATTCCATTACCATTATTTTTAGGTACAAGTATAGAGGACACCATTTTTACTAATGTTTTACCATTTTTTTCCTTTGTTTTTTGCCCTCCTCTCTACTTCCAAGAAATACTGCTTCTTCAATTTGTTATCTGTACTCAATTAATCCAGTCATTCTGTGGTGGCAAGAGCTGAGTGTCTGTGGGTAGGCAAGAGCTCCTTTGTCCATTTGCTACTGCCCAGGAAGCAATATTGGCTTATCTATCCTATCAGCAGAAAGAACAAGGTAATAAGAAGCAAGTCATCTAGGTGACCCCTTGAAGCTGTCTATCATTGGCTGCCTGGCCAAAAGTGGAGGTATGTGTGTTCCCACACATACCTCTCATTCTCTGCCTCAGCAAAGGAATTACTGTCTTTTGTAGAATAAGCCAACATGGCTACTATTGCTGGATGATACACCCAGTCACTGATAGTTAATACCAGTGCTATGGGCTTAAGAGTCTCCTTCCTGTGAGAAAGAGTGGGCTGGTGCCAGCTGCCCAAGCTCTTCCTTTCCTGCCCTACCAATCAGATGCCGGTGACACTAATTGAACACAAAGTCGTCTGGGCTGTATTCATCCATCTAAGTCTCAGGACCAAGTTCAAATGTATGTATTTATTTATTTGCATTTGTTGAACTGTGAAACCCATTTTCATTGTAGGACTTGGAAGAATAACTCCATCAGTTACTTAATCTGCAGGTAGGTGAGAGAACATTAAGCATTTAGGCAACAATGCAACATGTTGAAAGAAAAGTATTTAAGTATAAAAGCATTGTGAACAAAAGCAACATGTCAAAAAAGCAATTGAGTACAAAAAACATTGAGCACAAAAGCAAGTGGGTACACAATGAGCATGTAAGCACACTAGAACTATGTGATCATATCATCACATCAAGAGAGCAAACATTTCAGTAAAACATATCAACACGTTAGTAAATGAATTGCATAATACTGTTGAACATACTATATCTCTTTATTGGGATATATGATCTTTAATAGTATGCAATGAGGAGGTAGTTTTTGTGCATGTATGTGCATGAACGCGTGTGTGTGTATGTGTGTGAGTGTGTGTGTGTGTGTGTGTGTGTGTGTGTGTGTGTGTGTGTGTGTGTGTGTGTGTGTGTGTGTGTGTAGTACCTAACATGAGTACTTGGCTATAATTTTTGGAACTAATTCAATTAACTGTATGTTAGATAAAAATATATTCAGTAGTTGCAAGCATCAATAATAAGCTAGCTAAAAAGTATACATTTTGTACAAATATTAATGAAGAGCACACCTCCACATATAAAGCCAAGGGCACTGCCTAACTTAGTATAATCAACTGCTAGGTCACTGTACCACATGAAGCATAAACCTACTTTTCACAAAAGATAAATGTTCTGATAAAAAGACCCATCTTGTTGTGTTTTCTCCACAAATTATCACTAGACAAAGGGGATAACTTTGTGTCAGACCTGCTGACCTGTTTTTGGAGACATAGTGGATGAATGCATCAAATACATACCCCTTTTGGTTGCCAAACAACCATTCATTCATGTATTGGATGCACATGATAGAGTTCATTATATCAATTCTTTCATGTTGACTTTCAATAATTGTTTGAATAAAATCAAGGATATAGTACTTAATAACTGGAACATTTTTAAAGTCAACAATGAAATTTTTTAAATATTAGGTGGGAAACCTAATTTTGTTTACAAAACAGCCAAGAACTGTAAATACCTACTTGAACATTCTTTATCTGTTAAAAATAGTAATAACAAAGGAACTCGTGGATGTAAGATGTGTAAGCAGTGCCCTTTTATTCTGGAAGAATCTATTACTAACTTTACCTTTTTTCCACACAAAGTGCACTTGACATCTGGTAAATGTGCCACCAAGGGGATGGCTTATATAGCTAAATATAAACAGTTTTCCAGATTCTACATAGGGAAAACAGAAAGGAAGTTTAGGAAAAGATACCTAGAAACTCAGTCTTGAAAAGTAACCAAAATAATCCCCTGTGCAAACATACTTTATTTTATGAAAATTCTAAATACATGTGTGCACTCTTACAAGTAGTTTCCTTGACATAAGGGTTGGCTTGTGGGAGACAAGGTTAAAACATAGGGAGTATATATGGCAATTAAAGCTAGGTGCAACACATGGTCTGGACTTAACAACCAGATCTCTATAGCTCCAATATTAAAACTGAGGGCCAGTGCCATTTAAAGTCTCTTCTAAACAAACTTTCCCATATTGCTTTTATTTAAAGTGTTTATAATAACAAAACATTATTATTCATTGTATATTTTGTATGTTTTGAAAAATGGTTTGATATTTTATTGTCACTACAACACCATCTTCATTTTAATCAATTAATTAATGATTTTTAATTAATGGCTTCAGTTTTATGATTTGATAAAGGTTAACATATGATTGAAACAGATATTTTACACTGACTTAGATGTGATACTGTGGCAGTTATGAAGTCCCATACTGTTTTAGGGACAAAAGTGCTCAACCTTTGTTTTGATATTTAGTAAATCAATATTTTAACAGCATTCAGTTATTCCTGTTTTTGGCGACATCTTCTGAAGAATTTGTGATCTGGCACTTCTGTTTTCAAGTTATTCACTATGTGAGCCTGAATTTTTTTCTTTCTAAGTTTGGCATTCATTTGAAGGCTACACAGATGCACACTGCTTTATTTGTATTCTGGGCCAGGAAAATTAAAAAAAATAAAAACTGGAGATACTTCTAGCTAATTGTATTCACTAATAGTCAGAAAAATGATTTATAGCTTGAAGTTCTTCAAATGTTGCACTTTCCCTGTCATAATTTCAACTTGATTAAGAGAAAAGAGACTTCAACATGAACCACTCAAGAAACAGTACTCAGGATTATTGTGACAAAAGAGACATCCTGTCACTAATATCTAATATACAGGATGCATAACTTAAAATGGACATAATGGATACCAAAATAAAAAGTTTCAAAGAAGTGACTAGAAAGACTATAGAACATCTAGAAATTCTTATGAAAAAATAAAGTGTATAAATAATCAGTATGGAAGCAGCTTTAAATGACTATGAATTGAGAATAACTGAAAGTGAGTCTTAGACTGAATTTCTTTTAAAACAAAATAACTGGTCCATAGATAAAGTCAATAATTTAGAAAACAGTCTGAGATGAAATAATATGGTATACCTGAAAAGTATGAGGGAGGCAATATAATAAATTTCTTAACAACCTGTCTACATAAAACATTACATCTACATGAAACACTATAATTTGAAATTGAAAGAGCACATAGATCTCTGAGAACACCTTTGAAGAAGGAAAGCTCACCACCACATTCAGTTATAGTTAGGTTTATGTCTAGCTTAGAAGAAGATCAAACATTAAAGAACATGGTTCAGCCCACCTAATAAATTACGTGAGCATGTTGTCAGATTTGATAATGATTATTCCAGTAAAGTAATGAGTACAATGAAATCTTACTTTCCACTGATCAAAGAACATAAAAAGTACAATATCAAAGGCACTTTGATGTTTCTTTTAAAGATGAATTTTTTTTTTCTGGAGGAACTAAAACATTTGACACACTGGAGGAGTTGTCCACTTTTGTCAACAAAAGGTTGACAAAAGTAAAATCCTTAATAATACTGAAGAAATGGGTTGGAACTGTACATCCTTCAAGACAGAGTGAGCTAAATTCCTGGAAAACTACTTCTAAAATTAAAAATCTTAAAAACAAGTGACTTTTATTCTCCGATTGCAGAAATTTTATTTTCTGAAACAATAAATGCACCCTTTAAGTAATTGCAGACATTTTATTTTCTGGAACAATAGATGCACTCTTTAAGTAAAAGGTTTTCATTGGACTTCAAGCTTCAAAAGATATGTAAGCATGTATTTATATTTTAAGTTAAAATCTTTTTCATAATAATGAATATAAATAGTTAGTTTTACTGTTTTACTATATTTATAGTGAACTATTTAATATATTTCATTTAACTATACTTATATATTTATTTATAAATGTTAAACAAATACTGCCTAAAAGAAAGTGTCATTGAAATGTAGGCTGTTGAATTGGTAACTTTAAGACTATATAAGGTAAGAATTTTATTTTGTTTGATTGTGCTTAGCATGTGCATTGCAGAATGCCAGATCTATTTAGAAGTGTTAAAATGTTGTTGATTTTGTTTTCCTTGTTCCTATGTAACACATTCATATCACATCTCATTTATGAAGCAATTAGCACAAAAAAGCTTGAGAACAAAAGAATCTTCCAGTTCTGTCAGAATGCTGGATTTTTGCTTGCCTTGCTTCTCACCTTTCGCTGTTCTGAAGAAAATATAGGTCAAAGTTCATCAATGATGTCTGTGAAAACAAAAATGAACTTTCTTTTTCTTTCTTTCTTTCTTTCTTTCTTTCTTTCTTTCTTTCTTTCTTTCTTTCTTTCTTTCTTTTTCCAAGTATATATTTTAAAAATCTATTCTAAATAACTTATTTTTCTTTTCTTAGAAGTGAAGAATTGGTAAAACAAAAGCCATAGTATTGTTTTATATTGAGCTGTTGCTGACATATAATTTGCTTATATTTTGCTGAATGTTAATAGCTTATGCTGTAGTGTTATAAACTCTAACTGTACATATTAATGGAAAGGATTAAAGTTAGATATTTGTTATGGCTTAGAACAATTCTAATGATGATTAGATGAGAACAGCAGTCCACAATGACTAAAAACTCATATTCAAATTAAACAAGCAGGAATTATTTTATATATTGTCCAGCTTGCTTGTAATGCTATAATTAGTTAAGTAAACATTTTATGAATAATGTGCATGTGGAATGACATTTGTATTATGTAAGATGAATAAAAGGGCAGAACTATATCCACACACTGTAATCTCTAATAGAAAGCTGATGATTAAATAGCTCTTTGATTGGAGATTTTTAGAAATACAAGTTGAATAGAATAAGGTAGAATATCGGTGGGAAAATAAAACAGAAAAAATATTTAAATAAACTCCTCATGAGAAAGATATGTATTATGTATACTTACATATGGCAGAAATGTGAATGTACAAGATCTCATATAATTTGCTTAGAAAATCATATCAAATATTTGAAAGTTTTCTGAAAGCTGAACTTTAAAGCATTTGCCATATTGCACATTGTTAGATTCACTAATACTATCTGAATAACAAATTTCATACGTCAGAGCTGACATTTGAGTGTTATATTGCTGAATCAGTACATCAATTTTGATAGAAATACAGTTGTTTTTTCAATATGTTTGAATGTGGGAAGGAAGAATGGAATTTGAATTAAGCACATTGTAACTTTTGAATACAATATAGAAAGCATATTGTTTTAATTGCAAGAAATAGCAAGATATTCTCTTTGGCCTCAGTAATGTACATATTTTAGAATTTAGGTTAATAAGCTAAAGGATTTTTGTTGGTTTATGTTACCTTATGTATTCATTAGAATTGTAATATGTGAATGTTGGTCCTTTAAAAATTTTGGAGGGAAAATATTGTGACCTTTTAGAATTTTTAAAATTCCTTGGTGAACATTGTTGAATATCTGAAGAAGTCTTACTAACTTTAACTAGGCAGAAGTGCTTATGTTCTATGTCTTTATAAATGGTGTTTCTTCTTCACTAATTCAAACCTGGGTACTGTGTTTGCTGTTGTTGTTTCTATCATTGGGAAAGTAGTTTAATGCCAGCAGGGGATTTTAAATGCATATCTAGTATGGAAGATACAAGTGAACAGAAGAAAATTAAAATTCTGGCATCAGCTAAAGCATTAAATAGATGGATTAGTAATAACAATTTAGTTGATTTAATAGGAAAAGCTTAAGATAAGTCATTTCCTTCACTCATTATTCTTATGCACATGTGATAAAAACTGAAACTGATAGGATTTATGCCTCTGCAGATTTACTTAATACAGTGAATTAATTACTTTAGAAATATTCTTTCTCCTTTATCTGATCATAATTCATCAGGTATTAATATATTACTGGATATAAGGAATTTTCAGGTTATTTATATAATCTCAGTATATGTGATGAAATTAAAAGAATTTAACAGTTATCTTAAAGAAAAAAATAGATTTTTTTAATCTTTGAATGATAGTGGTCAGGTTAGTAAAGTTACACTATGGGAATCTTTAAAATTGAATAGTAATGATAGAATGAGAAGATGGGATAGTAATACAATTAAAGAGTGGGATAAAGAGTTGTTAGAAATACTAGATGACATACACAGAGTGAGAGTTGAATAACAAACAAAGAAATTAGATAATACTAAAGCCATTAAAAAATCCTAAAATATCAAACAGTTTTAACACATAAAGTGGAGATAGCTTTAGAGAAAAATAAAATTGCATAATTATGCAATGACTTCAAAAAATATACATAGATTAACTAATAGAAGTAAGATGTTAAGCAAAAAGGCACAAATCAATAATATCCAAAATCCTCACACTAATAAGCTTCAGACACAAAGGAAATACTTAATATTTGTTAAAAAATCCATGAGGATCTTAATAAAGATAAAAATATTCCAGATGATTCTAAAATTGACAAATATTTAAGAAAAATGTTACTAATAAACTTAATGAACAACAACTATCTCTGTTGAATAAGCCCATTACCCTAATAAAAGTTAAAGAAGCTTAAAAAAGTGAAAAATGGTATAGCTCCAGGATTAGATGGCTTAAGTATAGAATTAAATAGTCGGTTTTTATTAAATATTTTATAATTACTGAGTAATGTTTTCAAGATAATTGAGATTGACAAAATAATTCCTCCCCATGGAAATTTTCTGTCATCAAAACTATACTGAAATGAGGAAAGGATAATACATTAATTTCCTGATATAGACCAATTTCCTTATTAAATGTATACTATAAAATATTTACTTCCATCTTTGCTATAAGATTAACAGATATAGTAGATAAATTAATTAATAAATATCAAACATTATTTCTAGTCAATAGATTAACATGTGATAATATAAGCAAAATACTAACTATCTTAAATTTAGCAAAAAAAATGCACAAGAAATTGACCCAATTAGCTTAAATATTGAGACAGCTTTTGATTCTGTAGATTGTAACTATTTGTTTAAAACTTCAGAAGTGTTTCCATTTCCAGAAAAAAAATATTGGTATATTAAAAAACCTGTAAAGAGACTCTAAAGTATATGTTAAAATTGGATCTTACATTTCTCAAGGATTCACTCTAAATAGAGGTACAAAGCAAGTGTGCCCCTTGTCCCATCTACTATTTGGATTAGTTATCGAACCCTTAGCTAATAGTATAAGAATGAACAAAAATGATAGATTCTCAATTAACAAGGATTGTCAATGCAAATTGCAGCTTTTTGCAGATGATATTTTACTAACTATAGGAGATTTGAATTATTCAATTGTAGAAATAAATGAGGGAATTTTAGTGCTAAATCAATTACTATATTGTAAGTTCAAAGATAAATATAAATATAATTGGGAAGGAAAATAACTACAGTATTTAAGAATAAAAATCCATCAAGATGTGAGTATGATTATTAATAATAATTTTGAAAAAATAATTGAAGAATTATTTCTTATTACAAAATAGAACTTTAACTTTTAAAGGTAGGTAGATAGGTTAATACTTATTAAATGATTATATCATCCAAGATTATATACATATTGCATTTAATAGCTTTATTACCTGACAAAAAACTTTTAAATAAAATGGAAAAAAATATTAGCTTCATTCTTATGGTATCCTAAAAAGCCAAGAATTGCTTACATAAATCATATAAGATTATGGTTGTATCCCAGATGTAGAATCTTATTCTATTGCAGCAAATGTTAACTCTATTATACTCTGTATTGACTCAGCTACACTAGTGAATGGAAAACCAATCAGGAGCATGTTTTACTAAATTCTTTTAAGTTTATCAAATAAGATAAATTATAAATATGTAACAATCCTTTCATCTGGTTAAAAAAATTTACCTAAGAAGGAAATTCATTTCAATCTTTAGACTCTGCATATATGACATCAGCTCTTAAAACACTTAAGAGATATGTTTTTTTAAAAAGTCTATTAATATCAGAATGGAGATTTTTGTGCTTTTCCATTGCACACAACTCTAGATCTAAGGAAACTCAGAACAATGTTAAAATGAATGTACTAACAATTAACAGATTAGTATTATAACTGAATTGTTTTGAAAAAGAAAAATGTAAGTTGCCAGAATATTTAATGAAAGATTATAATTTGGGCGACTCTGCGAAAGAGTTAATATTATCTGTCAATAAAAAATTAAACTAATTTGTAGATAATATGAGTGAATAGGAACAGAACACTATTCCCCATTATATGAATATATGAATTCTATCATTGTGGGTAAATTGACCTATAAAAGCAGCTTGTTCAAATTATATAGTTTAATTATAAATAATAATAATAATTTTACTTATTTAACATTTGTTTACCGAGAAAGTCTGACTTGCAAAGAAGCCCATTTTCAGTGGAGGCCCAGGGAGAAATGCTCCAAACACATGTCTTTATAACATCGGAGGAAACCAGAGCACCCAGAGCTAACCCATACAAACACAGGGAGGACATGCAGACTCCACACAGAAAGGACTCGAGTCAAGAATCAAACTGGAGAACCTCTTGCTGTAAGGTGACAATGCAACAGCTGCACCACTGCAAAATCCAAAATTTTGATGCATAATGCTGGAACTTTTTAGATAGATGTGGATTAAGTGACTCAGTATTTGGTAAGAATAAAACTTTTTTTACTTAAATCACTAAGGCTAACTTCAGGTTTATACAAGAAGATTTTTACGTGGAAATATATGCATAGAATGCCTGTTACTACCTGTAATATCTTTAAACTTAGTAAAATGACTTTATCAGTCTATTGGAGATGTAATATAGAGTTAAAGTTGATTTACACATGTTTATAGATTGTGAACAATTAGATGTATATTGGGAAGAGATAAGTATTTTTTAAGGGGTTATGGTTGACAATTGTTCTTTAACTAGATCAATAATATCAATGAATGTTACCCTTCCTTTATCTGTAAAAGCAAACAACAAAAACTATTCTGGAGTCTCCTGGCAGTAGATAGAAAAGTTACTACAAAAAAATTGGAAAACAAATTCAGTTCATACATTCAAAGATTTTTTTTTTTTAACTTAACAGAAATGGTATGTAAAACTGACAAAGAAGAGATCAGAGCATGATCTATAAATCATACTAAGACTTTCAGTAGTTGGGATAATCTTGAAATGTGGATATTGAAATACCAAGACTCTTGAATTGTTAATTGTATAAAATTATCTTGATGATTCGGGGTCTATATTGTAAGATCAATGGTTGAAAACATCGAGCAACATATGGTCGACACCATATGGTCGATGTCTTCAAATGTCGACCTTATAAAAATACAAAAAACAAAAAGTACCCTAATGGGTTTAAGCAGGGGGAGCATGCACCCCTGCACCCCCACACCCCCGTTACTTAAATATACAAACTCCAAGGCTGCACTACATTGCCATAAATGGAAATTTCCCTGTACAGAGATATCTCCCCTTATGGAGATTTCCATTTACATGCTCGAGATTCTGAGTGTTCGATATTCTCATGTCAACAATGTCAGATTCAAAACTGTCAGCTTTCAAGAATATAATATAGACCCGATGATTCAATGTATTCCTAACATTAAGAGCATGTGATGTTGAATTTACACACACACACACACATATATATATATATATATATATATATATATAGATATATATATATATATATGGGTCTACTTCACATCACCTAAAACCCATTTGACTGACTTTAATTTCACCAACACCAAATCACCTAATTTTCAAAATACTGAAAACTCATTGACCGAATCTCATTTCAATGAATTGTAAGCCATAGACATGATGTGGGGTTCTACTGACCTGTGACTTGTTTGTGATAAAAATAATTTCTGTAACTTACAGTGCTGACTGTTAGAGTACTGATCATCATGTAGAAAGTAGTGTTGTACTGTTTTTAAATGTGAGTATGTCTCTTTACATCTTAATGGGAAGTATCTAAAGTAATATGGCAGCTGTTTTGTGCGTTCTGAGCAGTAGTGGGAGTGTGTGGAGTACTGTAAGGCAAGTCAAAGGTATATGCCCTTTTTCTCACTATAGTGCAATTCTGGAGTTAGTGTATCTAGTTAGGGGGGTGGAGACACAGCGCCCCACTTCAAGGGGTGCGGGAGTCATAGCCCCCCATTTAGTTTGTTTTTCTTTTGTCCGGTTTCTGTTAAGAGGGTAAGGAAGTAGTTTTTTAAGTTCTTAGTGTTATTAGTGTTGTTTGTTTGTCTAGGGTTTAATGTTTAGTCTTTTAAAATTTAGCATTGTAAGCTTTCGGTGAAATGAGATTCAGTCAAATGACTTTTCAGTATTTTGAAAATTAGGTGATTTGGTCTCGGTGAAATGAAAGTCAATCAAATGGGTTTTAGGTGATGTGATATGAAGTAGACCCATATATATATATATATATATATATATATATATATATATATATATATATATATACCTTATTTGACTGAAACTCATTTGACTGAGACCATAAGACTGAAATTTCAAAAGAATGAAAAGTCACATGACTGAAACAAATGAGACTGAAACCCATAATACTGAATTTCAAAATATTAATTTTTTAAACTGGACCTTATAAAACCAGACTAGGTGTGGGGCTACACCCCCCACCCTTCAATTTGGGGGGCTGTACCCCCACACCCCCCTAACTATATATAGTAACTCCAGAATTGCACTACAGTGGGGAAAAGGGCATATTAGTGGGAGCATGTAGACTACTGTAAGGTACGTGAAAGGTATATGCCCTTTTCCCCACTCTAGTGCAATTTTGGAGTTAGTATATATAGTTATAGCCCCCAACCTAGTCTGGTTTTATATGGTCCAGTTTACAATTTAGTATGTTTAAATTCAATATTATGGGTTTCAGACTTATGGGTTTGATTCAAGTGACTTTTCACTCTTTTGAAAATTCAGTCTTATGGTCTCAGTCAAATGAGTTTCAGTCAATATATATATATTGTGTTTAATGTATCTTCATTACTTCACATATGGTATGTGTTTCCTAATCATCTCTGTAAAAGAGATCTCACACTGCTAAATATGTTAAATTAATATATTTTTTAAATAAAAAAATAAAAAAAGAAATGCATTATAAAACACATTTTTAGAATCAGGAACATGTCAAGGCTAATTATCCAGTATGGGTTCAGTGGTACTGGACTTAAGAAGTTTACTTTCCATACAATTGACTTCATCCAAAATTTCCCATTGAAGGTACCAATGAAGTTAAACCTGAAAAAAGGGACATCAAATGGATAATCTTGCTCATAGTCTACAACCAACCAAAACTTAACACTGCAGCCTCCATATAAATGTGCTTATGCACAGAAAACTAGATCACAAGGACTTTGACTTATCTGGAATTTACAGTTTTTGTTTCTTTAGATATGTTTTATATCTTCTGCATCACTGTCTTTTTGTAATTGCCCCTTGCTAGATCAGACGAAGACCATCTGTTGAAAGTACTGTATTGTACTTCCATTCTTTCATGAGGTTTAATATCATTTAGTTCATATGTAGTTACTGGGCTTGCAGTCCAGGTACAACTGCAGAGCCTATTCCAAATTCCCAGTTGACCTAAGAATTGTCTGGTTAAGTGACTTGCGTAAGGTCTCATAGATGGCAAACCCTGTATCACAGGAACTACAGCTGACAGAGTTAGCTCTCTGTGCCATCTGCTACATGTTTACATTTGTACTAAATTCTTTAAAAGTATGCTTTACAATTGTGTTTAATGTATCTTCATTACTTCACATATGGTATGTGTTTCCTAATCACCTCTGTAAAAGAGATCTCACACTGCTTTTATTATTTACATTTCATGCACACAGTGATTTATTTTGTATAAAAATAGGTCACTTAACATTTCTATAAGACGTACAATACAAATAGGTTTCAAATTCCAGGATTCCTTCTACCTGACTACAATTCAGCATTGAATTATCCACTCACCAATCATGTCTAATTTTTTTCTGCCAGCCATACCTTAAACACATAGCCATGCATCCAATAATCAACACTCTACTTTAGTTAGCAGAGAAATTAGCTCACTCACTCACCTGCCTAACCTATCACCACATGCCTTTGCCTGACCAATCAGGCTCCTTATGATAAGTCTAGAAAAAACATATGTTTTGACTAGAACACTGTCTCTGTCTGGATTCATAAGACAAGGAGCAATAGAGCAGATAAAGGGATAATTACTCAACATGATTCCTAGAGTTTTCTCTTTAATATGGTATTAAGTTTGTCCCTAATTATGAATGTTTTGTTTCTAATTTAGGGTTGTCAAAAAGGTAAAGCTCAATAGCAGGATCTTGTAATTTGCTATACATTTAGAGTAATTCATTAAAATGCACTGAATTATTAAAGTATTACTATATGTAAACTAACATTTATATTTTTTCCCAAAATGTGATCAAAACCCTGGCACTCTGGTCTTATGGAATCATGTAAGAAAGTTAAAATAAAAATTAAAATACATGTTTTTCATCAAAGGGAAAAACAATCTTACCATATTGAAAAAAAAAAGTCTTGCATGTAAGGCAATAATATCACTGTATTAGTAAAACGTTTCCATAATAACTTTATTTTTTTCTTGTGAGTGATATTGGAATTACATATTACACAACCCCAAGATTTAATAAAATCCATGTAGGTGCCATGTAGAGCCTACATGGAAAGTATCCGTGTACATGGCCACAGTCCCCCCTCTCCAGTGAGCCATGCATATTAATGATGGTGCACTGCTGATGGAGAGCATCGGAACAGGGATTTTGAATCAGTGTAGGGAGAAGGCTACCCATGGTTGTGGATGCATATAGGGTGAGGCTCCATGTACTGCTCCCTGCTATTATTGAAATGCTGTGAATTGGCTCAAATGTGTAATATTTTATTTTAATTATTTTTATTCCTTTTTTTAATGTTTTTGTGGTGCAGAGGGCAGGAATGCCAAGCTATGCTCACATATAGACAGCTGACACCTTCCAGACATCTAAAAATAGAACCGGATATAATTTATTATCATAATTGCATATTTTTCTTATTTTATTTTTTTCTGTTTTTTTTTAATTGCTGTTTTATGGCATGTCAAGGAATGCTGCAGAGCCAAGCAGTGCTCATACATAATAGCTGATAGTTGCTTAACATCTAAAAATATAAATCAGATATAATTAACTATTTATGTTTGGGTCTAGTTAAGTGCATTTGGAAGCATTGCAGTGCTTACCAATGCTAAAAAGTAGCCCAGTAGTATATGTGAAGGTATACTAGTTTTCATAATATCAAAGTAGCTAAAAGGGTAGAGAAACAGCCTAATGCTTAGTAGGTCCTGAGTTTGAGTCTGTAGCAGTGATAAGATATCTGTAATTTAATTTATAATATATGTTTAATTTTAAAAACAAATTTGTGAAATATGGCACTGCTGCACTGTGCTGAACACTGCTTTAACATGATAATGGCTACTTCTGTTTGCACAATGCTAAGCTTAGCTAAAACCCCAGTTTGAGTTTTCACACTGTTTAGCTCTGCTTAGCTGGTTTGCGAGCTGCTAAGCAATGCGGCACTTTTATGTATGTTGCTCAGTGATGTGTAAGGGTGGGAAAACAGCCTATATTAGGTGCAATAGGCAGGAATTCACCAACAGTCTTTGGAGTCTAATCAACTGGTGATACGGCAGGCAGTGCTGCTGAAGATGCTCACTTTCTGGTGCAGAGATGGGGTGTTCAGGAATCCAAGGTCTTTGTTGGACTCCTGATAAAAAATCATGAATCCAGGCTGCTTTAGGGTGGTTTCCTGGGACTGGTTGGCCAAGGAACTCACCAGTGTTTCTGGTATTCCCCACACAGGTGAACAGTGTCATCACCATTATAATGACCTGAGGAGGAGAAAGATGGGAACCTTGAACACCTGGGTCCAAGAAGCCAGAGGTGGGAATGCCCCACAATTATGTAAGTATGTTTTCCACTGTTTTTCCAATATGCAAGCTGAATGTCTGCAAAACTGGTATGCATAATGGTCTGCTTCTCTTGCAACAGCTGCAGCTGAGAGAACTTGCAGTGTTGAGTTGCATGCCGAGCACCTGGCCAGGTTTCACAGTCAGTGTGGTATGTACGGATTTATTATGTTAACTATAGTGCAAGAAGCAAGAAAGAGTAAAGCATTTGCTGCAATAAAGTATACACAATAACAACTGTAGTGCAATAAATGGGCAAGTAGAACTGCATTGCAATAAATGGACAATTAGAGCTGTAGTGCAATAAATTAACAATAACAACTGTATTGCAATAAACAATGCTGATAACAGTCAGCAGAATGGTATACAGCAGGATTTTGTTGTTATAACCATTGCAGTAGAGCTGTATGCATTGCCTGTCTATGGTAAGGCTGCTGCAGTCAAGTGTAACACTGTAATAGCTGTAGAATCCAAAACTAATTGCCTGCAAACTGTATTGTTCAACTCCTAGTACAGTCCAAGGTTGTCTCCTGGCCAGTATCAGTTGTATAATTATCTCTGCTCCCCTTCTTCAGGTAATAAAGGTATATTGGTGAAGTAGTCCACTCTATGGGCAGATATTGTGTGGATTTCACAGACATTTATCAGCAATACCAATAAAGTATTAAGTAGCATTGTTGATACCTACAAAAATCTGTTTTAATAAATGCAATATGGCTGTATTCAACACATGTGTGTTTTACTGTCACTGCAGTCAAGTATAGCACTATAATAGTTCTAGAATGCAAAATGAATTCAGTCACATAATGCTCGCTTTTTCTCCCACTCCAGGAACAAAAGGTATATAGGTTAGGTAGCCATGTTATGAACAGATATGGTCATGGTTACATTTCACAGACACTTATTAGCAATACCAATAACGTGTTAAACAGCATTGTTGGTTCCTAAAGAAATCTGCTTTAATAAATGCAGTATGGCTGTATGCCATGCATGTGTGTTCTGCTGTCACTGCAGTCAAGTATAGCATTGTAATAGTTCTAGAATGCAAAGCAAATGCAGTTACATAATGCTCTCTTTTTCTCCCACTCCAAGAACAAATGGTATATGGTTGAGGAACACCATGTTATATGCAGATATGATTGTGCTAGCATTTCACAGACACCTATCAGCAATACCAATAAAGTGTTAAGCAACATAGTTGATTCCTAAATACATCTATCTACATATTCTCAGAATGGCTGTATTCCTTGCATGTCTGTACTAAGCTGCTACAGTCAATGTTAGATTTTATCAGATGTCCCCTGCAGTCACAGCTATTGGATTATATTCCCATACCTGCCAACTAAGGCATGATGGATGTCTAGTTTATGTAGTGAACAAAAACATGCCTCTCAAGTGTCACAATTTCCCCTAATGTAATTAAAATTGTCTAATCTGTCTGTCATGATTACCAGAAAAAATGATTACTTGAAATGCAATGTATTACCAAATCAGCTTACAAAACACCTTGGTAGTTATAGAAGTCCACATTATGTGAAAGTGTTCTGTGTAGTTGTGTACCTACATTTGTCATTGCTTGGCCCATACTGACCCATGCTAACAGCTTGAGAGATATGTATGTGGTGCATAAGCTATAGGAAAATTGTAGTCACTGTACTCAAAACTGACACTACACTCCTGTAGAGTATTTATTATCAAGTGTTTTCAGGGATGTAGTCTGCATTGTCAGTAATGGATTGTTTCTCTCTCTCTCCCCACTCCTTATCTTCATTTATTATTGTTATTTATTATTATGATTTAATATTAACATGTTTTGTTAAACTAACTATATTTTTGCAAAATGTGATGAATTATTGTTATGTGTTAGTATGATTCAATATTAATATATTTTGTTAAACTGCTTTTTTGGCCTTATGCTTTAATTCTTACTGGCATACTATTAACATACTGACGGTTATGTTATTTACTGTTGTGCTACACATAATACACATTATTATGTATTTGGATTAATTAAAATAATGTTCCATTCTGTTAATACCAACAGTGGTTTGGTTATTGCTAACCTTAACTTATTGCTATACCTCATTTACCACAGCATGTCAAGGTAGGCTGGTTCTGGCTGATCTGCCTACCTTGCCTCAACTGGCTGTGGCACTGGGTTTCAGCACATTTGGGACCCAGACTGGTAGTGCCCCCTCTGCTGCTACTGCACTACTTGTGGTGTCAGGTAGTACTACCCCATAGGATGGGGACAGGCCCCCTTCTGGTAGCAGTGATGGAGGGGGAGTTGTCACCCAGACTGAGCTGCAAGTCTTGGCGTGCAGCATAGTCTACTGTGGGTTTGACCACCACCTGCACCAGATTGAGGGCATGCTGGCCAATCTAGTTGGGCAACCTTGCCCTGGTGCCCAGCCTTCAGCACTGCCACCCTTGAGACAGGAAAAAAACAGTGCTGACAGTCCCATGGGTGGGGAAGTGAATCATGCTGCTGCTGTCTGGAAGCACATGGGACTTGGATTCCACAACATCCTCCCTATCCAATGTGTTTACCCCCTCATGTGTCACACATCACCCCTGCCTGCTGTCTTGTCTGTTTTGTCTGAGTGCAAATGCATCTTCACCTATACAGCTTACCTCCCCCCATATGTACCTATGCCCCTTCCCCAACATTACATTCTCACCTTTAAAAAAATAAATGGGCACCTGTTATCCCCCAAAAAATCTTCCCATGTGTATCTCTCCATTTTGCATACATGTTCACTGGACACACATAATTTGGTCCAATTGGCCTGACAATGTAGTTTTGTTTTCCTCACCCATCCCTCTGGGGTTGAGAGTTTAAAGTCATATACAAATTCTGTCAAAGTGCACAGTTGTTGCTATACAAGAAATGGATAGTTATTGTTCTTTCCCACACCCTTTCTGCACATCCCAACCTGCCTTTCACTATGTTTTCCCCCTATTGCACCCCATTTCACCACTTTCCTATCTCCCCATTTTTCTTTTCTTTATATTGTTTTAGTGTGAAACTGGGGAACATGCCACATCATGCAGCTTCGCTAAGCTCAACTTACTAGAGCTATATTGACTATATGTGTTTTTAAACTTGTAATACACATTTACAAAATAAACACCTGTCCCATGTTTTGAATCTAAGCCCATCACACCTGCACACCACTGCATTAACTTGCCAGGCAACACAACTCTAAATTAAATTAGGTGGTGTAAACAAAACATAGTAATTGCCAGTTACAATCATTAAGCATGTTTCAGCAGAGCTGCACTCAATGCCACATTGTGCAAACTTGATTAAAAAGTCATGGAAAAAATGGGAGTGTAACTTGGATCCTGGTGCAATAGTACGCCACTAGAAAGCCAAAGACATATTAATGGATGTAAGTGAGGCCTGCGATAAGAGGTACATGTGCCCTTCAGCAACAACATATAGAAAGACACCTGCTAAGGCTTAATGGCAAAATACATGTTCGACTGGAACCCTGATGCACACATGCATCCATATAAAGCTATGCACATACTGATGAATGTGAAAAATGCATGTCACACCCTGTATGTGTGCACATATAGCTTGCAAATATACCTGCTGTAGCAGTGGCTCAGTAGCTAAGTCTGTTAATCACCTAGTAAACAGTACATTTTGCCACACACAGTCCTGGATTCAAATCCAGTGGTGTGTAGAAGTGAATTTACATTATTGTGAAAGCAGCAATTAATGACTGAGTGATGCACTCTTTATCCACACAATGCATTTCAAATGATGTCTGCTTTTCACTGATTGAAGTCAGAGGCCTGCATGTATGAACACACTTCACATATCCCTATAGCATAACTATACAGTAGACTACCTCTTATCTGGTTCTGCTGGAACCAGACCTTAGGCTGGATAAACGAATGTCTGGTTAATCAGAAAAAAACATGCAAAATAATATTTATAGGATGTAAATAAGCTAGAATAACAGGATTTGTGTTAATATGCATTTTCTAATGTATATATAGTCTAAAACTCAAATGTCTGTCATTATTTAGCCCAGAAGAGGTGGAAGTGTTGTTCTTCTCTGTTGTCTTTTGCTAGGAGTATGGCAGAAATTTGATGGCTGTTTAAAGAGAAGGCTGGTTAAAGGGAGGCCAGATAAGAGGGAGTCTACTGTATATGTATAAATCATGTAATAATATTCATTCACAGACAATGTCAATGCAGGTACTGCAAATAATGGACACTAATATCACAGTGCACCACACAATCCTTCCAAAGTCACTGTGCAGAATATCACAGCTGCGCCGCTAACATACACATTGGAAGTCATTGCTTGTAACAAGGTCTGCCCTCATGCACACTGCAAATTACTACCAGACTGTAACACATGGCCTGGCAGTTGCCCAAATGGTGGACATATTCCTATATTTATACTCCATTTTACTCAAGGACACACCAACATGTTGCCTAGTACTCTGTTAGTGATATCATTGGTTGCCTAACATACTTACCTTAAACACATGCCTTAATTGGAGTGGAAAGGTTAGCCTCACTCTGGTTCTGCCTCTACAACAAGGCTGGTACAGCACTCATGGTTACTTCTACAGCTTGTTGTCCTCTAAAGTGTTCACACTCTCTGCCTATGTCTATTACCTGCAGCAGCTGCAGCCTGCAGCACACACATCTCTATGTAAAGGGTTCTGCTACAGACCTACCCACTGTGATGATGTAGTCTCCTAACCACAGTAATGCCCAGCACAACATATCAGAAAGGGGCCCTAATCTACATAAAGGCCTTATATATTGTACAGTGGTTGCATATCATTGGCTGATGATAGTGCAAATCAGATGTGTTGCCTGCAGTTAACATTCCAGTCCCACAGCTTGGTTTAGAGGCAATCACCTAATGATGAGAAGCATGTTTAAAAGGAAAGCAGCTGGCTATGGAGAACCATTCTGTATAAGACTTTCCTCACACAGAGCACACTTTTGTGAATATTTTACTATCACCACATATCAACAGAGGAGTACTGCACACCATCAGGTATGTAACTGTTGTGTACAACAGGATGCAGATGGATGAATAGACTTACAGGGAAGAGGGATTACAGCATTAAGCCTGTCTTAGACCTGTGATAATGACATGCCATTGATGACTGACACAGGACATACAATACATCAAGGGTGCATTGTCTTTTGTCATTGCAGCACACTGGTCTCATTGGACTGTCCCTTTATAGTGGTTGTAATAGCACATTGCTATTTGTGGGGCACTGTTATTATGGCATATTATCTAGCGGTTGCCCGTAGGGGACACACCACAGTAGACTCGAGTGCTTGGTGTCTGATCATACATAATATCTGTTGTGGCACACACGAGAATCCCTGACTATTGTTACTATCTCAGTTGTATCCACACACTTAGTATGTTTGCACACTGTGGAGTATGACATGAGTGAGCAAGCAGTGCATAGTGCCAGCTATTTTGTCCTTCTTATATCTCTTCATAGTGTACTTCCACATATGTAATTCTGTAATGAGTTCCCCTTTTGTTGTCTTTCAGGAATCATGTACCCTTGATGCCATGCACCCTTCTCTGATGTTGAAAATGAAATTATACTGGAAGGACTAAGTCAGCATCATCACATCCTACTGTCCAGGGGGAGGCAAAATAGGGAACAGCAGGCTAAATTGTGGGCAGATCTTGTCTGTAATGTGAATGGCATGAGGCATCAGGGCAGAACATATGAGCAGGTTTGACAGCACACAACGGACATGATCAATGCTGCATGATGAAGGGCAACAGATGTAGCCAGAGATCGTGCCATCACAGGTGGAGGACCTGCAGTGGAGCAACCAGTCTTGCCCACTGAGGAATTACTGGTGAACCTAGGCACACATGACAGCTCCCAGGTATCCATCACACCATATATCATGGAGGTGGGTGCCACAGTTTCCACAGCAGAGGAGCATGCAGGTAGGCATACTGTGATCGGCGCTGTAATACTATAGCAGTCAGTGTGTCAGGCTGTACATACAATTATGTGGGTGTCAGGTCTTTGTTCTTTGCAGGGGTAGGGTTAACATCAGTTGTACTCTCATACTCAGAATTTGACCAATACAACAAGTAACACAGTAGCTATGGTAAATTTGAGATATATGGATGTATTACCTTGTTGTTCTGCAACACACATTGGTACTGACATTACCTCACCCTCAACTTCTCACAAGTCTGTCAGGTAATGGCTAAGGCCACAGTCCTGCTCCTGGTATGCAGGACACTGTTTTGCTAAGGAACATTTATATTCTATTAAAGTTAAGGGGCAGAATAATGCCCTATTTAAACATAATTTTGTTTAAACAGTAGAATGCTTTTTTTTTTTCATTTTGGAACAGGTACCTAAGATCATAGAGGGTGTAATTACAGGAATGTAGTTGAACAAAAATAAATACTTTGGGAGTGACAGTTAAGAGCAGATACGCCTCTTGGTTTAAATGAGGCAATTACTCTAAAATGCATTTTAAAAAAAAAGGTCAAAAGGAAAATAAATTAAGCTTTAAAATGTGCATTTCAATATATTTAAGATAGGTGTACTGGGATTTTATGTGTTGCTTTTTCAAGTATAGTTTCATATTGATTAATTGGGCAGCTGCGGTGGTGCAGCTGTTAGCATTGTCACCTCACAGAAAGAAGTTCTCTGGTTCAATTCTTGGCTGGGTGCCTTCTGTGCAGGGTCTGCATTTCCTCTCTGTGGTTGCATGGGTTTCTTCTGGGTGCTCCGGTTTACTTCCACATCCCAAATACATGCTGTAGTAGATTGGACACTCTAAATTGGCTCTAAGCATGAGTGCGTGTGCCTTCTGTGGAAGGTTGGGAGCCAGGCTGGCATCTCAATACCATAAAACTCCACTGCCAGTCATGAGCAGACAGGTGATCTGCTGTGGCGACCCCTAACTGGGAAAAGCCAGAAGAAGAAGTTCCATATTAATTAAAAGGTAAATTTTAATGGTCAAGTTTTACTTGATTTACTTGAAGTGATTGTTATAAAGGGCTTGAGATGAATGTGTATTTTATTCTGAAGAAGTATTTTTTGGATAAAAGAGAAGAAAAATATTTGACCACTAATCCAGTTGTGGGTCTTTGTTATTATGGGTACTGGTGGATTTTTAGTACAAAGTAGTGCAGGTATTCATGTACAACTTTTTTCTTTCTTATCACAGGTGATGTGGGGGTGTCTGTTCCATATACAACCTAATGTCAATGTCTCTTCAAACTCTGATGATGATGGTGGCCACAGTGAGGCACAGGTGGTGATGTCAGGGGCTGAATCTGTACCAGAAGTAACCATCCCTCTTCTGCCTCCATTGTCATCACACACAATCAGTATGACCACACATACCCAGTCCCCGGATGCCACAGATATTGTACAGTCAGAGGGTGGGGACATTGAACAGGAAAGTGTGGCAACTATGGCTCATGTGAGTGTAGACACTGGCCATAGCCAGAGAGCTGGTGAGGTCCCACACAGGTGGATTGACACAGGTGCTGTCTGTCTACTACCTGTTGTAGGTGTTACATCATGGGTCACTCAGTGAATGTTTTGGGCTGTCATGGAGGCACAGGCACATTCTAAATGGAAAACCAGACGTATGCTTATGGTTATGGATGCAGCACAGTCTGACATCTGTGACTGCCTTGACTGCACTGGGGACACCCCGGATCAGTTCCCAGATGCAGTGGACAGAAGGTCGACTGAGACAGTGTCTGTTTTGGACTGCACATTGTATGTGCTGGAACATGTGGTTGGAGTTGAGCATCAGACTCATAGATGTAGGTCAGCAACCCCATCTGCTGAGAGTTCATGTGGCCATGCACAATCATGCTTCAATAGTGGCAGTACATCTAGCACTACAGAGGGAAGTGTGCTGTCCACACCATGACATGGCAGGCCATGGGCTCGTGGTCCTGGACATTCCTGTTGGGGACACGGTCCAAGCAGACAGCAGTCACCATCAGGTACTATCACCAATTCTGATGTTGGGCATAGAGGTGCCAGTGCAACTCCTGGCAGAGCCAGTTCTCATGTTTGGGGCTGGAGACGGTGAACTGTCAACTCTACCATGTACTGTCCATAGTTGTCAAACACATACACATGTAGGGCTAGCACTGCGTTTGACTGTGTACATGCCCACACTCACACACCACTGTTAAATGCAGGTCACCTACAGACACACACATCACCTTTCTATGGTCCATCTTACCTGCTTCCCTTTCTGACTCACACACATGCTGTCAACCATTTGGGTCAGCTTAGGACTCATGCACCCTCACACAGCACCCTATGCAAGTGATGATACCTGTACCACATCCTTGATATCCTCACCTTCAATGGAGGGAAATTACGCTATGTGTCTGATGCATAAGGTGACTATTTTAGTTAACATGTACTTGTATAATACAGTGTTATTTTGCCATGCTACTAATAGTGGTTGATAACAGATACTGTATGCTGGCATTTGTCACAAGTATGCTACATACTTGTGTGTACCTTATGTTGTATGATGTTGTAATGGTTGTATAGTTGCACAATGACAGGTGTGTCATGGACCTGTTTATGTTTCTCTTTCAAGAGTTTGTTGGAATAACCTATGGATACACAGTGGCAATAAAGCAGCACAGGATGACATGTCAGCATAGCAAAAATATGTCTTCAGTGAGGTACAGCACTATAAATGCATGACTCCATAGGCTCATATATGTATAATAAGCTAAGAAGGACAATGGTTGCATTCAGCGTACTCGTGCATCCCTAATCTGTGACAAGGTCCGCTACCCATGCTAAGTGTCACCATGGATTTGGGAACTCACACATCTACAAGCTGTGGTGACAGAGATGACCCATCTACAAATATCATGTGTCCAATACAGACAGTTGCCTGATACCAGTAATGATTGTTGTGTTCTGCATCCCATTTTGTAACCTGCACATGTTGTGTCACAGCAGATGTGTGCTTCACATGCATGGGGGGCCTGTTTTATGTAGGGCATACTGAATGTGTTACATAACTGTCTCTCCAGCATGTACTATATATACCACAGTGATGTCGTAGACATGTAGAACAGGTGAGACATGTGTTAGTCCTGGTATGGATATGCGGGAGGTACACAGTGGGGTCCAACACCTCCATGTATGGAGCTATACATATCCCATCCAAAGCATTTAGGAGACAGACTACACATGTATGGTCATAACACGGACTGCATAGTATATGTTATCTACACTGTGTATCGGTGTAACATGGAACCTGTGTGGTGGCTACAGTTGTACAATATGCCTGTGTAGTGACATAGCGAGGGTGCCATTGCATACAATGTTAGGTGTGATGACTGCCCCATTCAGTATAGCAGTGACAGTCTGGTGTTTACATCCCACACCTGTATGTATAGGTTGTACAACAATGAATGCATCCTCACATCTTACCGACCAGTGAGAGTCAAAGGCTACATTATTCTGTGTGTCCATAACTCCATGTGTAATGGCTCAGCTGTGTGTGGCATACAGACACTACAATATTATACAGGGGTGGATGATTTTCTACAGGATAATATTGTGCAGTCATTGGCAGTTAGTTTTTGTCAGGGGCTCAGAGTACAACTGACTGTGTCTTAGGCCATCCAGCATAACTGTTAGCTCTGTGTGGGATTCTGTGACAGCTCCCAATATGCAATCACTTGCTAATGTACTCAGTAAGAGGTCACAGACAGTGGCTGTGACCGCAGGGATGGAATAGGCAGATGGTGTATGCCAATAATGGAGGAAGATGACCTCCACTGGTGACTGGCATCACTGCAGCATAGGTCTCCCAATGCTATCTTCCCAGAGTATGACTGTCAGACACTTGCCTCTCCACCAGCTGACATAACACTCTGTACATGATGTACACAGTTTACAGCAAGGCCTGCTGGCCTGATATTGTCATACACCTCGTCAGGCCTTGGTTGGTGAAGTGAGACATGTGTCCAACATCCATTGCATAGTGTAACAGTCAATGGTCTCCGCCAGTTACAGTTGGTATGAATGATCTGGCCTTGAGCAAAGTAACAGTGTTTGGTCCAGTGTCAGTAGGTGTATGACAGTGCTCATATCCATGCTACCTCCTATTGTGTCATTTCAGGTGACATGACTCAGAGATCTAGGAATACTGCTTGGCATTACATGCTCATTGTCCTCCATGCAAGAAAGTATTGCAGTTATTTCTAGCATATTGTGGGAAGAGAGTCATACAAGGTGTCTGTACAGAGCAGAGACAAACATGTTAGGGAAGTGTAATATGTACACACTATGTTGCTTAGTCATGCTGCGGCTCACCTGCCCAAAGGATGGTCCAGGTCCTTACTTATAATGCCCTGCAGCAGTGCCATGACATCACCACATGGGGAACCAACATAATGTATCATGTGTTTACCTATATGGGTGACCAATACAGCCCCTCCAATGTGAAGTCCTCCCTGGTGGGATCTGGCCACAGATCAGTCTCCTTAGAACTGCCGGCATGTACCCCCCTTGCCGACAATACAAACATTTATGTCATGGCAGCCATTTATTACCTACTCTGGGATGATTGAAATATTGTGACTGCACCTCTCCCTTCTGATGGGACAGGCAAGTATGCAGAGCTCTACATCCATGCATTATGTCAGCAGCACTGCAACTACATGAACTCAGCTGTATGGGACAGGAGGGACACAAGCTTGTCATGGGTCAGCAAACCTGACTGGTGGACAACTGCCATTAGCAGGCTGTACAATAACAGGTGGACAGTGCTGTGTGACAGTTGAGGTGAGGGTACCTCCCAACATGGAGGCACTACCTCCTCAGCTAAAAGAAGCACATTGTGTTGCTGTGATGTTGAGTAGACATGGTAAGTAATAAAAGTTGGGGTTGGGATGGTGGCCTAACGGTTAAGGTGTATGCCTTACAAACACACGGTGCAGGGTTTGAGTCTCACAAGAGATAATTGGCTAGGCTTACAATGGCTCACAAGGGCAGTTAGCCTAGTACTAACCTATGAACCTATGAACCTATGAAGTAGCTACCCACACAAAGCAGAACCACAACACACAGTGTAGTTACATGTGTGACCTCAAAGGACAGGCCCAGATTTTAGGTGACCTCATACATCACGATGCCACACATGATGGGTCTGTACTCATACCTAACCTATACACCCACACTGTCTGCATCAACTACACTCCCTTGTCTCCACCGCATGTGACATATGCCAGTCCTACAACCTGTCCAATAACTTCCAAATTTACAAAGCAGTTCATAATTGGCCTTTCATTGGAAGATACACAGTATCTATTGCACATGCTAACAATGCAGGCTGCATCCCACATGTGACCTGACAAGGATGACTAACACCATTGGGAAACCCTTGCAATCATACTGACGCTACTGGCTGCACACCAGCTGAGTGGACAACAGCAATTGTTATACCCTTGCACAGAGGTGGTGCACCCACTGACCAACATAACTATACACCTCTTTGTCTGAGTATCCATATCTGTAGAGTCATAGGGGCAATCATCATGGAGCTGATCAGCACACATATATGTGTTCTACACAGAATTGACTGTACACAGCTTCGATGTGTGACAGGGGGAGCATGACTTTTACATGTTGTGGACATTTCCTAGGCAGTCACCATGAATCTGGGTGACTATACATCAGAGCATACAACCCACATAGACTGAGCCCAGCTGTCTGACTAAATCTCCCTCTCAAGCTGTCTGACTATATCCCCACTCAGGCAACATTTACAAAGCACCCACTAAGCCATCCATGATACTATCATTGTAGGGGTCACTAAGTGGCCCATTGCTGGCACACATATGCAACATAAGGACATCCACCTCCAATAGCTGATATGTAAGCAGTGGTGCTTAACAGGGCACAGTCCTGGGTCCCCTACTGCTTCGAATCCATTCAACCACAATACATGTGACTACTGACTGATTGTGGCTAACAATGTTGGCTGATGCCTGCAAACTTTGAGCAGTCATACAGTGTCTGTTGTATGTCACTTTCCTGCAAGAGGGTATTGTGAACACATGTCTGTTTACATACTAATGGCCATAAACTCCATCCAAATATATATGTAGTAGCATTCCCATCAGTTAAACCTATATACCTAAGTAGCACATCAGTCACAACATGTGATGTACATACTCAGGGGTGAGCAAACTGAGAACACAGACCTAGCCACACAGGTTTACACCTAATGTGCCTCAGATCACCATATCTCTACAGTGGAATGACAGGAATCATATGGCATTGCTGAGGCTACAGTCACCTGTAAGTGACATACTCATAACCTCCAAGTACTCTTCCCTCAGCATGCCAATATCTGGTGTAATGGCCATTTGATGATGTATCTTTCCAAGCAGCACTGGCAATGGCACACAACAGTATGGTCCCTCACAAGGAAAGTTCATGTCTTTAGTATGTGTTCAATGGAGATTGTCTGCAATGAGTGTCATTGTCCTATGTGGCACATAGACTACTCAGAGGTGATCTGTGCCCTGCATATGGGGCAATGTGTGACCCTACTTGATTGCATATGCTACCTGTCTGTAGGTGGCATAGTAGATGGATAACTCACTGCAAGGGGATTAACCTCATATGTGACATTAGTACTACATGTTTGTATGAGAGATTAGCCTAGTAAACTTACACACACCCTTGTAACAGAACCCTGCCTAATGGCCCACAGAGCACATCAGTGCACTTCATCACATGCCATCTGTATGATTGGTTGGGTAACCATCACCTCAACACAAGGCATCTGCCTGTGCCCCTCTTGAACTGTGGCAATATGTGCTGATCCTGTAATTGTGGGTATAATGATGTCTTTGATTGTGAGGGCTGTATGGCCATTATGCTAGTGAAGTTCAAATGTCCTATGGTTCCATAACATCACGTCAAATGCTCTAACAGATTCACACACAAATATAGCTACACTGAGGCTAGCACTACTTTCAGTCACTGTGTACAGGACATGCCAAGGCTCACACATAGTGCAAATTGTTTGTTTGTTGATGAACACACTTGCATATATAATGGTACACATTAGAGATCACAGTATGTGATGTCTACAACACACCTCATGTCTGCTAGTAGTATCAGTTCAGGACATATTATGCTTGCTGACATCAGCAGGGCTTGTTGTAGCCAGTCCTTTAGAGGGCCACATTACAAGGTACAAGTAAGATATTGTAAAACCCTACCTATTTCTAAGTTACCAAGGTGATCACATTTATGCCATCTGGACATACACACGCATCAAGTAGCTTGGAGTGAGGTTAGAATTCCTACCTATCCAGTCTTACACACAATAGATCACAGTATTTATCACATGTGCCATGGCTTAAGTCTAACACTGCTCTTTCAGCTGGTAGTCTTAAGGTGGATGACATCATCAGGCCTTGTAGAAGAGGGTAATTTGGAGACCAGCAGCAAGTTACAGAGCTAAAAGGTTTACAACCATTGCAGGTCGATAGCTCATGAGGGAATGACAGTTGTTCTACACAGGGATACACACACACACACACACACACACACACACACACACACACACACACACACACACACACACACACACACACAGACACACACACACACACGTGCACCAAGTAGCCTGGAGTGAGATGAGAACCCCTACCTATCTAATCTTATTCACTATAATTCACAGTACTTATCACACACACCACTGCTTGAAGCGTTGAAGCGGCTGCACATGTGATTGCAGGCAAAGTACTTGTGCATTACACAAACTAGGCTTGTGTTGAACAGCATCTGTGGCCTTCAGAGTGATATTGCTTTGTACTGTTATCTTCATCTAGTATCCTAGCAGTGGGATAACTGTTATTATCCTAGCTATGCGTGTACACTTACCAGTATGGCCATATATGACTGCTTGCAGTTACATAGAAAAACTTGTGGGCAGGAACAATGTGCCCTGTCCATGGGTGCATTGACAACATTATACATTACACCACCTGCTCATCTGCATCTCTCTTTGTAATGACATCCAGCAGGCACATGGATCTGTAGGTAAGTGGATTATGTACTGTTATGCCCTTATTTTGGATCCTTTGTCCAACAGTATGGATGTGTGATAGTGCAGATTTACTCACCTTTATTAGGGTATGTAGGACAATACAGACATCCACACACATATTTATGTAATTAACAGGGATGTGTATATAAACATAGCTGTGTATGTTTATGATATGTATATGTGTCATGTAGATATATGGGGAAAGTCTATGTATTATTGTGATATATATATATATATATATATATATATATATATATATATGGTTCTACCTGACTTCGTCGACAAGCGCAGAAGACCGACATCGGAGCTCCAAGGAGCTCCAGAAGATCGAAGTGAAGAAGACCGACGAATCCGCGAGTGGCAGAACATCGACAATGCAGAAGACCGTACACCGCGCGGACACCAACGCCGAGGATGCCGAGAATGTGTGAGTGAGGTGCCGGTGTGGGGAGGGGGTGTAGCGAGAGGGTGTAGGGTGGCGGTGTGTGGTGCAGAGGGGGGTGGGTGGAGATTTAGATAGGGGTTGGATAGTGGGTTAAGTTTAGAGTTAGGGGTTGGGGGGTTAGGGAGGCGGTTAGGAGCCATAGGGTGGTTAGGGGTAGGTTAGCGATAGGGGGGTTGTAGGGAGTAGGGGTTAGGGGTAGGAGAAGGCGGGTTAAGTGTGAGTTAGGGTAGGGGTTAGGGTAGGTAAGGTAAGGTGCGATAGTGACGGGAGGGGGGTTAGGTAAGGTTAGTGTGGGCTGTAAGGATTTTGGTGTGCTTGTGTTGTGTGTGTGGTTTGTGGAATGGGGTGTCGGTTATGTGGTTTATGGATGTGTGGTTTCGACTATGTCAGGTAGAACCATATATATATATATATATATATATATATATATATATATAGCTATATATATCGGTATATATCTATTTGACACTACATAGCAATAGATATACCATGTATGTGAGAGAGAGATAGTAACAGACGGATATGCATATATATATATATATATATATATATATATATATATATGTATGTCTAGACATATCTATACATAGGTTATTCTGATGATGGGACAACATAATTGCGCTCATTTTAACTAAGAGTTTGGAAATGCCTAGTGTGACTGTCAGTACTTATAAAGTGACTCCAGGCCATATCTACCTGTACTCCAGTCCGGGATTGTGTGTGTTACAGACTATATCTCTCAACTGTTCAGAGTTTTACAGAATGTGCAGAGTTTTGGCTCATAATTTTGGTCTGTTCCTCATAAAATTTGTGGTTTTCTGGCAAATCACTTGGATGAACTGAAGATTGAAGTCACTAAATAATGACATACATTTGAGTTTCTGATTTCAAATCCATCCGAAAAATGTCTGTTGAAACAAACCCTGTTATTCTAGTAACATTTTAAGTTTATGAGAGCAGTATTTAAAATGTGCCCCTATTTGTGGGATTTTGTCAGGCTTTGTCTACATTTCTTGCACTACGTGGTTGAGAGGTATGTGTCAGACATTGACAACTGTCCCTGTTTCTGCAGTACTGCACTTCACTCAAAATGGCCACGGCATTCCCCAGCTGTCTGCTGTACTTAATATGTGACTGAGGTTCATAATGTTACACCATACACAGAATGACAGTATGTGAAAACACCGACATAATAATATCTCACGTGCAAAAGATGTGAATACTTCCAGATTAGAACCATCAACTATGCTAACTTCAACAATGAAAACAAACACAGTGTGCCCACAAAGTGATAAAAACAACTAAATAAAACCAAAACACCTCGAGCATTGTCAGTCAGAACCACCATAAAATGAAGGAATAAGTAGAAAAGTTGAATTTTAATGTGCAGTACACAATCCAGTCAAGTGCTTTCTTCCAAAGACTTCAGGACTTCATCAGAACCTATGCTAACTTCTTAAATCCACTAAGCCACACAGGCTGCCAAACAAAGAGAAGTCAATCATCACATATTCAACAGCATAAATATGTACATTGTTATTTCTGCGTTATGTGGGACATACAATGTGTATTAGAGTTCTATGTTACAGCCCTGAGATTGCCTGGTCTCCTGTTATACCATTGCTGACTAACTGTTAATACAGTTATATGGGAACATGTTGAGGGTGGGGGACCAACAGCAGATGATCTGCTGGGATAGACAGTAGTCCAGATATCATGTGACCCCACTGTTTAATGTCTCCCTTGACTGATTTAGTGAATATTCCAACCATGAGGTGTACTGATTATTGGGGACACAAACTATTGGACTGGATATCTGTAGTCCCATGTGGATGTTACAGCTGTCAAAACAGCCCACTATATTCCCTTGCATAAATGCCGCAGATCCATACATATGATACTGTATTATATTAATCCTGACAAATAGTGTGTAGGTTAGAGACTTACCTTGCGAATGCAGCAGTTGACAGAACTGTACTTCAGGGCTGACTGTGTGATGCAAGCAGTACACAGCCAATACATGGATACGTACAGGTTGTGTGGGTTGCCTGGTATCAACAATTTTATTATATGTATGTTAGTCGGAGTAAGTTGTCAGTCCCTAGGGCCCTAGGCTGCCAAGGAATGTGCTGTGCTTTGTCTCTTAGCCAAAGCCAGGGCATACTGGGAATGCCCACGTCTGCTTACAGGGACATCATCAGGGGTTCCTCCTCCAAGTCCTCCTGTGAGTGTGACTGTGGTGACCTAGGCACTGGTGAGGGGGCTGTGTATCCCTTCCCTTTGTTGATCCTGCTGTAGCTGTTTCCGCAGGATCATATTGTGTAGCATGGCACATACTGTGAATATCTGTGCCTATGTCACTGGAGTGTACAACAGGGCTCTACCAGATATATTGAGGCACTGGAACAGTGACATCAAAACCCCAAACACACACTTTATGATGTTCCTAGTTTGTACATTTGCCTCATTATGGCTTTCTTCTGTGGGTGTGTGTGCATTTCTGATGGATATCATCATTCATGGTTCCAGTGCATTGTCAGCATCCCCCAGTAAATGGCCGTGTGGGATGTCCCCCCTAGCAAACATCTGGCACAACTGTGATGCATTCCAGATAAGGGAGACATGATAACTGCCAGGGCTGCCAGCACACACATTCATGATAATGCCCTTGGCAATTTACATGACCTGGCAGTTGATGGAGTGGCTCCCCTTGCGGTTGATGTAGAGTCTATCCTCCTTACCTGGTGGTGACTTGATGTGTACATGAGAGCAATTTATGGCACCCAGTACCTCAAGGTAGTGTGCTACATGGTAGAAGTGCTGCATATTGCTGGCCCTTGCCTCGGGGGTAGGGGAAAAGAAATATGCTCCCTGGCATGTGGCAGCATGGCATCCAGGAAATGGTGAAGTACCCTGGATTCTGATGCATCTGAGATCCACATCACATCCCCAGTTGGTCTTTGGTATTCTAAGGGCTGCACATACTTTTCTTTAAACTGGAATGGATTCCCCTCTGTTGGCTCTGGGTCTGAGATGAGGGCAGCAGAGCTCAATGAGTTCTTGTAGTATATCCCTTTCCACCCTTCTGCGCTTTACAATCTCCAGCACATGTAGCTACTGGAAGATTATCCTTGGCCTGAACACTCTTCTCTTTCTCTGTCTAGGCCTAGTCTCAATAGCAACACCAACACTGACTTCAGCAACTAGCGCATACAGATGTAGCAGACCTGCAGCAGCCCCTAGCATTCTTTCAGTTAAAATTCCCAAGTCCAATGGTGCAGAGTATGGGGGAAAATCAGATAGTAGGGTGTGCGCATACTTTATAGTGCTCTGTTGTAGGTGCTGACTCTGTGATTGGCTATCTATAATGCATTGCACCTGCCTAGTATATCATTAACATCATTTAATGACCCTAGTTTAAGTTAATAGGGCTTAAAACTAATGAATGTGTCATTGGCATTTAGATACACTCAGTGTGCTGCTCAAACACATGCCACATAGGTAAACAAAGCTTAGCAGTCAGTGTACACACACCCCTGAAAGGACACAGCATGGTGGCGTGTCACACAAACACAGTGAAATAGTGCTTTTTAACTTAACAAAGCTTAGAAGTTAGTGCACACACCCCCCTGAAAGCACACTCTCAGCATGACAGTGTGCCATGCAAACAGGTGCAGCTAAACTGAAATAAGCTTAAAGGTTTTTGGACACACCCTCCCCTGATGTCAGCTACCTTCTCTGTAAACATCAACATAGTTCTCTGCCTAGACGGAGGGGATATGCGGACACAATTACCCCTTTATGCTATTCATTAACTCTGCCTCATTTGGATAGGAATCCATGCTCACAGCCTGGAAACTACATGCTTCAATGCCCTACCACATTAGCAACAGCATCAATGCACCATTGCAGATATTCCACATAGGATCCTGTAATACATTTCTGTCACATTTTTTTTTTCTTTTTTTTTCTATAAAGCATGTTTGCTCACTGTGCAAACATGCCCAGATTATTAGAAAAAAATATATATAATTTAACTTATTTCCTTTAAGTTTTCAGGCACACAGAGGATAGTTTCACTCATATATGTAGGTAGTATGCATTTTCTGCCCATCTATCCACATTTTTACAGCCCCTTTTGTCTGTCTACATTCCTGTACATGGAATTTTTCCATGTACATTACTGACACTGAAGTGGGGCATGCAGAGTTACCTATCTGCTTACGAGATCATTCTACATGCCTCATTTGCATGAGATTCACCTGCTTATAGGGGTGATCTGCATGCCACAAAACTTCCCATGTTGGTGTGTGCGTGTGCGCTGCCCAACAGTGTTTACTCAATCTAAAACGTGCTTACTTTTGTGTAACCAGCATGGCACAATGCCTACATGTTAAAAAGACCATGTAGGCCTTATTAAATTACCCCCAATGTATTGCAACACTTGAGCTGTATTCTTTTTAAAATATATAAAGTAGTTTCAAGATGATTGTATTACTATCACTTTGTACTTGTATTGCAGTTTTGTACTACTGTGGAGCGCTTGTAATAAATTTTTGTTCATAAGGTTTCATACAATAAAGCATTTATCCTAGTTTTGTCAACACAGCACTAGTTACCACAAATTAACTCAAAATATCTAATAATATGTGCACCTTTTATGTGTATTGTTTTATATTTAAGATTTATTATAGATATCAGGCAAATAAAAGAGCTTGTTAATATATTTGTTTATTTTAATTACAGTTTAGCATTGAACCACTTTTATATAACCATTTATCATTACATATTAAATTAAAGTAAGGCTTTGTGTGGGACATCTTTTAATAAATATCCTGTTGTTCTATGATGTACATTTTTCTGAATATACTATAACAGCAGTACTGATCTGCAGAATATATAGGTTTTCACAATAAAGGTAAATAGAGAACATATTGAGAAATATAGGTTTTCAAGAGTATGGGTCTGGCAGCATGCACTGATATTACATGGCCAAAAGCATTGTTTTCCACAAAACATATTGTAACAATAGCAGTAATATTCCACAATGCCTTTCTGCTCAATATAAGAGCAACACTGCTTTGCCAATTGCACTGGTTTGTGCAACAAAGATGAGTACAAAATAGATGGAGAAATACAGATCTCTAAGCATGCATCTGATTGTATGCCTTATATATAACTGACAGTAGTAATGTTTTGCATAAATATACTGCTTTTATATGCCATGTCATCTAATATGTACTAACATTCCTAGTGTTTTTCATAATATGTGGGTGCGCATAATAATGATGATCCCAGAAAATCATAACTTTCCATGTGTATGTCTGACAGTACACCTTAGTATTACCTTGACAATAATACTGTTTTGCATAGCTGATTCATAATAACCATTTGCAAAAGAGATATTAACCATAACACTAGTTTGTGCAATACATTAATTTACACAGTAAGGATGAATACAGAATGGATGAGGAAATATCATTCTCCTACTGCATCTAAGATAGCATCATTTAACATAACATTGACAAGAGCATTTCTTTGGCAACAGATATCACAAAAATGACCAATGTATGTTAACAGTTCAACTGCTCTGTGCAGTGCATATTAAAATACTTCATATTGAAATTAAATTGCATTATTCTAACTATATACTGTCAAAACCACTGTATTATGCAATGGATATAGAAATAAATGTCTTCTTATCACACGATAGCCTTTTGCTCCTATACATAATAGCAGAAGTACCATTTTGCATAACACATATTAAATTACACCGAGTGGCAAACAGAAATCTGATAGATGATCTCTCATAGTTTACTTTGTGTGTACTCATGGTTGTACAACAATACATAGCATCTTTAAATAAATAATATCTGACACTATATGGTTGAATAAAAATAAGAGGTTTCCACATTATACAGGCCACATTTTGCTTTCAGCAGTGACATTTATTTTCAGTTTATAGTAATGTCAAGCTAAAATGCACTTTTTAAGACAGTCCCATAAAATAGCATTTTCTGTTGTAGGATTGAATTAAAAATGTAAATCCAGGCAGAGTAAGTCTGAGTTGAAAAATGACAATAGTAACATGGGAAAACATACTGATTCCGCAAACCAGGAGGGGGTAACAGGCACAAATCTACTTGTATGCTTAAATAAAATGCAGTATATTAACAAAGCAATAATACAAAAATGGGGCACATGTCTTTTTATCAAAAGTGCTTTGAGCAAATGCAAAAGCAGCACATGCTGTTCATCAAAATTACTTTCAATTACAGTGGAGTTTGCTTTTTTCTCCACTGTTGTGCAACCTCGGATTTGGTATATATATGTTGGGGGGTGCTCCACATCAAGGCTTTCCCACTCACCTGCGGAAACAAAATTGCTGAGCTATTCTTCAAAGATGGTTTAAACTAATGGTTTTCACTTTTTTTTCCATTCATTAAAATTACCTTTGATGACTTGACATGAATCCAAAAAAATGACAGGCCTTCAAACAAAGCAGCATTCAACTCATTCCATATGCAACTCATTTACTTCTTCAAGTTAGCTATAACCTTTCACAGGTTCATAGTTTCAGAGCTGTGTAATAGGCTAACAATCAGTGGGGGGCTTTTTAAGCCTAACCATGAATCCCAAATCACTGACAAGTATTGGTACCCTTGGTAGTTTAAAGAGGGGCTTGGGAAATAAGAAAACAGTCCACCAGAATGGGGTTTAAATATGACTTATATGTTAAGCATAGATCTCACCTCAACAGGCTGTGGGAGACAGAATTTAGGGATCAGGCTTTCAGGTAGTCTGTTAAGAGAATGTGATTTATGCCTTGTATTCTTTTAGTGAGCAACCTCTGTTGGTTTTCCAATTGTTGGATGTATCTGGTTAGGTACATACTAACAGGAGCATTGTACACAACCTCTGTGGGTGTTCCAATTGTTTGATGTACCTGATTAGGTATATACTAACAGGATCATTGTACACAATGATTGTTCCACTATATTTGCCACTCATCAGACATATGACCTTCTTGGAGCTAGACACCATACCCTTATTTATAAGTTGTACAACAGAGAATGATTTCCTTACTACCATAAATACATGATGGTTGAAGGCTATATTACTGTCTACTTGTATCCCCATGTCCTTTTCTACTGGGTCAAGTCTTAGGGGTGTGTAGTCAAAATAGTAGTTACCAGGGGTAGCTGGCATTTCAAGGACACTATTATACATTGCCTGGCATTGGCATTGCCTGGAACAGCCCTTCTTGGAAAACATTAGTGTCAGAGAGGGATGCTATAACTGTTCCCAATTTACAATCATCTGCAAATCTGGCCTGCCAGAGGATCTCAACATTGACCTTGACTTCAAAGAAGTAGATGCCAAAATGGAGCTCCCTAAGACTATTTTCTGAGGGACTCAGCTGTTAACTAGCTTCTTTATAGTGGACTCCCCAATTCTAACTTCCTAGGTCCTGTCTGTGAGCTAGCTGGCTATCCATCAGATGATATAAGGTCCTTGTCCATTGCTTTAGTAACCTTCTAAAAGAAGTTCTCCAGGTTGATTAGACATGACTTGCAATTGACAAAACCAAATTGGGTTGGGTCCAGTGTCTGGAGTTTTCCTATTTCATTATGGATCATTTCCATGATAATTCTTTCCATGGCTTTGCATATGTGGCTAGTAATAGTTATGGTTCTGTAATTTCCAGTGTCTGTAGATCAGTGGCGGCTGGTGACTTCAAATCAAAGAGGGGCTGCAGGAGACAGCTGAATGGGTGGGGTCAATGGGAATGGGTGTGACCAGCTAGAAAGGGGAGGAGCTATGCTCAAAACCACAAAAATTTTTATTAAATACGCTGCCCTGGGTGCCAAACCATCATTATGGGAGTCCAATCAAGACAAAATGAAGTGCAGAAGAAAAAAAAATATTTCAATCCATTGGCTGCATGACAGCTTGCTTAATATCTAGATGGAAACAAAAAGGATGTGAGGCATGAAAAAATAAATTACTTTTTAAATACATTACTGGATTACCAGTCAAAATCAAGTACAAGACAAACAAGCAGCACTTAACTCAAATCACTTATCCTTGCACTCCAGTTCTAATTATAATTTATATTCAGCTTTATTAAAGTACCAAGTAACATGCTGAAAATAGCAATCTCTGTGATACCCTCACTTGTAAAAATGTTTCTTATCCAAAAAAGACCTGCTGCCTGACAACTATCTACTTGTTTCATGGGGAAAACATAATCAAAGTAAAAAATGAAAAGCAAACAAGAAACAAGCTCAACATATATTGCTTAAAGGATTACTGCACAGGATATGGACCACGCATGATAGCTTGGCATTCTGTTTAGTTTGCAGGTAAAGCCTGTAATGAGCTTAACATAATCTAATCCTGGCCTTTATTACAAATACTGTCATATGAATTTCAATACCCAAGGCTTATACATTATCTAGTTATGTAAGTATTCTCTGCATGGCAACAACAGAAAGGCTTTCAATGTTGGCAATACTGCTTATTAAAACTTACTTGCATCTTACAATATCAGACAAGCTTAAATGATGGTCATTAAAGCACTGCTACTTAAACACAGAGCAAAATGCACTTTCTGAATAATAATAAGCATATATCAGCAGTATAAAAATGACAGAAACCAGAACATTCTGCAAAATCAATGACAAATGAAAAGCCACTGTAGTACTTGTGTTTACCTTGGATGGGGGGAATAGTCTGCACATTTACACTGCATAATTGCTCCTTGCCTTGCTTGGACACATCCAGAGTCACTACATGGGAGAGTGGGGTGCAACAAGTTTGTCACAATTTGAAATGTCTCTGGCTGACTGTGATGGCCCTGACACATTTGTCATACCTCTCAATCTCAGAGCAAGAAATCTGGAAAAAGCCATACATAGAAGTGGGACAAAGGCCCAGAAATAAGGACAATTTTTAAATATTGCTCTTATAAACTTAGAAAGATAATAGAATAGTAGGTCTTGTATTAGTATGAATTTTTTGAAAGGTACGAAATCTGAAGCTTAAACGTCTTTCGCTATTTTCTAACTTCGGTCTTTAATGATTTGCCACTAATTTGTCAAAACCCCCCCCACAATTTTATGAACAATGGAACAAAAAATGTGATGCAAAAATATAAAATAGCCACACAATACAGCTAGGAACCTGTCATAGAAGGGACACTTTTAATATTAGTACTGCTAACTTGAGCAGCTTACAAAATAAAAGAATATACATGCATTTCTGAAATAAAAGTAATCTATAACTGATTATTATAGTTATTTATTAATTGTAAACCCTCCATGTTTTCTTCCAAAATTGCCATTTTGCAGAGGGATTATTAGGGGAAGAGCAACATTTTGAGCCAAAATCGGGGACAATTGAGAGGTTTGGATATGCCTAAAAGCAATTTTATTTGCACGTACCTCTCAACCTGTTAATGCAGGAAATCTGGACAAGGCCAAATATGTTGGGGGAACATACAAACACTACTAAAAATTGCTCTCATATAAACTTAAGACAGTTGATAGAATAACAGGTCTTACTTTAGCATGCATTTTCTGAAGGTTATGACGTAAAACTCAATGTGTCATTTAGTGACTTCATTCCTAAATGATTTGCCAGAAAACCACGCATTTTATGAGGAACAAACCAAAAATAAGAAGCATTTTTCTGAAGGTTATGACATAAAACTCAATGTGTCATTTAGTGACTTCATTCCTAAATGATTTGCCAGAAAACCACGCATTTTATGAGGAACAAACCAAAAATAAGAAGCAAATATCTATTCATTCTGCAAAAATATGAACAGCTGAGAGGTATAGTGCAACCAGGGCTGTCTGAGCTTGCTGCCCTTCCCCTGTCAAAATCATGGTCGATTGGAGCCTCCCCCCTGCAACCATTCCAGTGTCCCATTTCTTGGTTATTTTGCCCCATTTACCATAAACACTGTAATGCGCACACTGCTTTACTTCTGCGATGATTTGGATTTCATTTGAAAGTTTTATTTTGCATTTTTACAGCACAAACCCCAATAGATATCTGCTAAACAAAGCAATGCAGTCTCACAATGAAAACAGACTTAGCATTAAAACTTCTCTGCCCTTGAAACTCACATGCATTGAAACAGCTTTGAAACCCACATTCAAAGAAAATACATTTTGCCAGTGGCAGATAAAGATTAACTTTGGGCTGTTTTCAAATCATAGGCCCCTTGAACACGAAACATACACATGCTCTTTGATACACCTTCCCGATTGTATTAAATTGTATTCCTTATACAATACAGTACAGTTGTTAGAGGGCATTTTAAATTTATTGTTTTGAACATTAGTAAACCATGAAACAAAATGCATACACCAATGACAAAACTACCCAATTCAGAACATTTCCATCATAAAAGTCTACTCAACCTTCTACACTCCACCAGTATCAGTAAATATGCACAATCTCTGAAGTGTAAAAGTCATCTAAATAATTCCACATTAAAGAAATCTGTAACAATGTAGAGGTTGCTGCTAGCAAACAACTTTATATGTCATTGTTTATTCATCTACAAATAAAGTGCCTGTTGCCCTTGAGGAATAAATTGCCTATGTTGCATGCATTAAAAAATGATAAGCTAGTAATATCGCAATAGGGACTGTATGGCAAACTGATAACAGGTTCATAGTTACTACTCTAGGTATCTTTGCCAAAAAGGACTGCAGCATCCAACCACTTTACAACACAGTACAGTATCAGCAATGCATCTATCTACTGTGGGAGTAGAACCCACAACATTCTGCATCAAAAGCAAGTACACTACCTGTTGTGCTATTAACAATGCGAGTAGACTCAGAATAAGCAGCACTAAAGTTTTGTTCCCCTGCAGCTCTCAGCTCCTTGTAAAATCTACTCGACACACAGTTGTATCTCTGAACTTTGCAGCACAAGAAATCTTGAAAAAGCCGAAATTTATTGAGGGGGGACAAAAGACCAAAAACCAGGGACACATTTTAAACATTGCTTGTACAATGTTGGAAAGTTGCTAGAATAAAATGCTGTGTTACCACCATACATTTCACTGCCACGTCTTTAACCCAAGGGACCCTGTGCAAAACAGTCAGAGAAACATATCATTATGCCAAATCAGCTGTTTTGTGAAAGAGAGGAAGACAAACTTAAATGGCTACCATTTAGTGAATTCAGTTCTCACCATAGTTGTCAACCTCTTGGCACAAAACACCTGAACAAAGCCAATAATGGGATAATGGAGGAATACAGCCCCCAAACATATTAAGTGAATTCAGTTCTCACCATAGCTCTCAACCTCTTAGCAATAAACATGTGGACAAAGCCAGTAATGGGGGGAATACAGTCCCCAAACATTCAATGAATTCAGTTCTCACCATAGATAGCTCTCAGCCTTAGCACAAAATACCTGGACAAAACCAATAATGGGGGAATACAGTCCCAAAAATAGGGACAAATTTCAAATATCCATGTTATAAACTAAAAAGTCTGCTAGAATAAACAGTTTTGTGCTATCATGTACTTTCTGAAGAATATGAAGTCTGAAATTCAAATGCCTGTTATTTTTAAACATTTAATATTGAAACTAGTCTGATTTGGAACAAAAGACAATTTTCAGCAGAGCAGGGAGAAACTCCAGACACATCTTTGTAAGATGGGAGGACATGCAGACTCCACACAGAAGGCACCCCAGCCAAGAATCAAACCAGAGAACCTGTAGCTGTCAGGCAGCAATGCTACCAGTGCACCACTGCACTAAAGACTTTGCAAGCTAAGGAAAATGTAGATACAGAAACCACAGATTTTATGAGGAACAGAACAAATATGAGGCAAAAATCTGCAATTTTTTTTAGAAATGGTGGTGGATAGGGAATTCAGGTCCTTGCCACCTGCATCCAAGGTACAGGGCTCAAGCCTGAGTATCTCTACCCACCACCATTTGTTATCTCTAGCCACCAGTACATAGCAACTGGGGCATTACACACACACACACACACACACACACACACACACACACACACACACACACCAATCTTCACCTACCTGTTTCATGCACAGAACATATCCGAAGCCAGAGACCGACCAACAGAACATGTCCGAAGCCACATAATCCAGCCAGCAGTGACCAACAGAACATGTCCGAATCCATCTGCATAATGTCCATCCACATAATCCAGCCAGCAGTGACCAACAGAACATGTCCGAATCCATCTGCATGATGCCCATCCAGCCAGCGACCAACAACAGAACATGTCCGAATCCATCTGCACGACGCCCATCCAGCCAGCGACCATTTGCAGTATAAGTCACGAAGCCCGCGCAGCAAAATCCCTGCGAGAGCTCTCAGCTCATCTCTCATTGGCCCTGTCTGCAAGGGAAGCAGTCCGGAGCTCCTCTGTTCTGTGCAGTCGTCGACTGCACATATTCCTGGGTATCCTACAGCACAGGTTGCTGGGTACCTATTTCTCTGCATCTGGACTGCTGATAAAGGCAGTCTGAGTGTCCGCGCATGCGAGGAGTCGGGATGTTTTGTTTCACAGATATTTTTGTTTGTTTTTTCTAGGTAGGAGGGCTGCAGACCAGCAGTCCGATAGCACGAGCTGCCCCTGCTGTAGATGACCCTTTATTGTAAAGAGGGATGATGATTTCCATTCTGCATTCATGAGGCTATGGCTAAATAATGATTTCAAAGAGTCTGATATGTTGTGTTTTAGGCTATTTAGAAAGCTGCCTTGGGTATTGTCTGGGCCCATTGAAATGGTTTTCTTCACCTTAGAGAGAGAACACTGAGGACCTCTTATATAGTGGTAGTTGTTATATTCAATAGCATTTCCTGAGGGAAGGCTGGGAGCAGAGGGATAAAGTTAGAAATTAATTTGTCTGGGAGTAGATTTGCTATATTTTCTGGCTCAGTGTAGATGGCACCATTAAAAACGAGCTCTGCACACACATATATTATATATTGTCTTTGAGGTTGCAGACATAGCTAAAGAATATCTTGCCCTTGGCCTGAGAGGCCATATTTACTTCAAATGTGGCTTTGTTATATCTTATGTCTGCTCTGAGTTGTTTGTTTAGTTTGACGAGAGCACATTTATCCTGCTGGGTGCTACACCTCCTAAGTGTTGCCATGATTTTCTTCATTCTGTTATACAGCCTGTTGATGTGTTGTGATTCCACCAGGGAGGCTTTTTTTTTAGTTAGTTTTGTACTTATTTCTGATGGGTACAGTTGACCGTATGCAGCTACTAACATGCTTGTATAGTTTTTTTTGTGAACAGTTCCACATAAGCAGTAGTATTCTCATGGTTTGGGGGGGGGGGGTTGTAGAACATACTGTGTGTTGCATGACAGCTTGCTTAATATCTAGATGGAAACAAAAAGGATGTGAGGCATGAAAAAATAAATTACTTTTTAAATACATTACTGGATTACCAGTCAAAATCAAGTACAAGACAAACAAGCAGCACTTAACTCAAATCACTTATCCTTGCACTCCAGTTCTAATTATAATTTATATTCAGCTTTATTAAAGTACCAAGTAACATGCTGAAAATAGCAATCTCTGTGATACCCTCACTTGTAAAATGTTTCTTATCCAAAAAGACCTGCTGCCTGACAACTATCTACTTGTTTCATGGGAAAACATAATCAAAGTAAAAAATGAAAAGCAAACAAGAAACAAGCTCAACATATATTGCTTAAAGGATTACTGCACAGGATATGGACCACGCATGATAGCTTGGCATTCTGTTTAGTTTGCAGGTAAAGCCTGTAATGAGCTTAACATAATCTAATCCTGGCCTTTATTACAAATACTGTCATATGAATTTCAATACCCAAGGCTTATACATTATCTAGTTATGTAAGTATTCTCTGCATGGCAACAACAGAAAGGCTTTCAATGTTGGCAATACTGCTTATTAAAACTTACTTGCATCTTACAATATCAGACAAGCTTAAATGATGGTCATTAAAGCACTGCTACTTAAACACAGAGCAAAATGCACTTTCTGAATAATAATAAGCATATATCAGCAGTATAAAAATGACAGAAACCAGAACATTCTGCAAAATCAATGACAAATGAAAAGCCACTGTAGTACTTGTGTTTACCTTGGATGGGGGGAATAGTCTGCACATTTACACTGCATAATTGCTCCTTGCCTTGCTTGGACACATCCAGAGTCACTACATGGGAGAGTGGGGTGCAACAAGTTTGTCACAATTTGAAATGTCTCTGGCTGACTGTGATGGCCCTGACACATTTGTCATACCTCTCAATCTCAGAGCAAGAAATCTGGAAAAAGCCATACATAGAAGTGGGACAAAGGCCCAGAAATAAGGACAATTTTAAATATTGCTCTTATAAACTTAGAAAGATAATAGAATAGTAGGTCTTGTATTAGTATGAATTTTTGAAAGGTACGAAATCTGAAGCTTAAACGTCTTTCGCTATTTTCTAACTTCGGTCTTTAATGATTTGCCACTAATTTGTCAAAACCCCCCCCACAATTTTATGAACAATGGAACAAAAAATGTGATGCAAAAATATAAAATAGCCACACAATACAGCTAGGAACCTGTCATAGAAGGGACACTTTTAATATTAGTACTGCTAACTTGAGCAGCTTACAAAATAAAAGAATATACATGCATTTCTGAAATAAAAGTAATCTATAACTGATTATTATAGTTATTTATTAATTGTAAACCCTCCATGTTTTCTTCCAAAATTGCCATTTTGCAGAGGGATTATTAGGGGAAGAGCAACATTTTGAGCCAAAATCGGGGACAATTGAGAGGTTTGGATATGCCTAAAAGCAATTTTATTTGCACGTACCTCTCAACCTGTTAATGCAGGAAATCTGGACAAGGCCAAATATGTTGGGGGAACATACAAACACTACTAAAAATTGCTCTCATATAAACTTAAGACAGTTGATAGAATAACAGGTCTTACTTTAGCATGCATTTTCTGAAGGTTATGACGTAAAACTCAATGTGTCATTTAGTGACTTCATTCCTAAATGATTTGCCAGAAAACCACGCATTTTATGAGGAACAAACCAAAAATAAGAAGCATTTTTCTGAAGGTTATGACATAAAACTCAATGTGTCATTTAGTGACTTCATTCCTAAATGATTTGCCAGAAAACCACGCATTTTATGAGGAACAAACCAAAAATAAGAAGCAAATATCTATTCATTCTGCAAAAATATGAACAGCTGAGAGGTATAGTGCAACCAGGGCTGTCTGAGCTTGCTGCCCTTCCCCTGTCAAAATCATGGACGATTGGAGCCTCCCCCCTGCAACCATTCCAGTGTCCCATTTCTTGGTTATTTTGCCCCATTTACCATAAACACTGTAATGCGCACACTGCTTTACTTCTGCGATGATTTGGATTTCATTTGAAAGTTTTATTTTGCATTTTTACAGCACAAACCCCAATAGATATCTGCTAAACAAAGCAATGCAGTCTCACAATGAAAACAGACTTAGCATTAAAACTTCTCTGCCCTTGAAACTCACATGCATTGAAACAGCTTTGAAACCCACATTCAAAGAAAATACATTTTGCCAGTGGCAGATAAAGATTAACTTTGGGCTGTTTTCAAATCATAGGCCCCTTGAACACGAAACATACACATGCTCTTTGATACACCTTCCCGATTGTATTAAATTGTATTCCTTATACAATACAGTACAGTTGTTAGAGGGCATTTTAAATTTATTGTTTTGAACATTAGTAAACCATGAAACAAAATGCATACACCAATGACAAAACTACCCAATTCAGAACATTTCCATCATAAAAGTCTACTCAACCTTCTACACTCCACCAGTATCAGTAAATATGCACAATCTCTGAAGTGTAAAAGTCATCTAAATAATTCCACATTAAAGAAATCTGTAACAATGTAGAGGTTGCTGCTAGCAAACAACTTTATATGTCATTGTTTATTCATCTACAAATAAAGTGCCTGTTGCCCTTGAGGAATAAATTGCCTATGTTGCATGCATTAAAAAAAATGATAAGCTAGTAATATCGCAATAGGGACTGTATGGCAAACTGATAACAGGTTCATAGTTACTACTCTAGGTATCTTTGCCAAAAAGGACTGCAGCATCCAACCACTTTACAACACAGTACAGTATCAGCAATGCATCTATCTACTGTGGGAGTAGAACCCACAACATTCTGCATCAAAAGCAAGTACACTACCTGTTGTGCTATTAACAATGCGAGTAGACTCAGAATAAGCAGCACTAAAGTTTTGTTCCCCTGCAGCTCTCAGCTCCTTGTAAAATCTACTCGACACACAGTTGTATCTCTGAACTTTGCAGCACAAGAAATCTTGAACAAGCCGAAATTTATTGAGGGGGGACAAAAGACCAAAAACCAGGGACACATTTTAAACATTGCTTGTACAATGTTGGAAAGTTGCTAGAATAAAATGCTGTGTTACCACCATACATTTCACTGCCACGTCTTTAACCCAAGGGACCCTGTGCAAAACAGTCAGAGAAACATATCATTATGCCAAATCAGCTGTTTTGTGAAAGAGAGGAAGACAAACTTAAATGGCTACCATTTAGTGAATTCAGTTCTCACCATAGTTGTCAACCTCTTGGCACAAAACACCTGAACAAAGCCAATAATGGGATAATGGAGGAATACAGCCCCCAAACATATTAAGTGAATTCAGTTCTCACCATAGCTCTCAACCTCTTAGCAATAAACATGTGGACAAAGCCAGTAATGGGGGGAATACAGTCCCCAAACATTCAATGAATTCAGTTCTCACCATAGATAGCTCTCAGCCTTAGCACAAAATACCTGGACAAAACCAATAATGGGGGAATACAGTCCCAAAAATAGGGACAAATTTCAAATATCCATGTTATAAACTAAAAAGTCTGCTAGAATAAACAGTTTTGTGCTATCATGTACTTTCTGAAGAATATGAAGTCTGAAATTCAAATGCCTGTTATTTTTAAACATTTAATATTGAAACTAGTCTGATTTGGAACAAAAGACAATTTTCAGCAGAGCAGGGAGAAACTCCAGACACATCTTTGTAAGATGGGAGGACATGCAGACTCCACACAGAAGGCACCCCAGCCAAGAATCAAACCAGAGAACCTGTAGCTGTCAGGCAGCAATGCTACCAGTGCACCACTGCACTAAAGACTTTGCAAGCTAAGGAAAATGTAGATACAGAAACCACAGATTTTATGAGGAACAGAACAAATATGAGGCAAAAATCTGCAATTTTTTTTAGAAATGGTGGTGGATAGGGAATTCAGGTCCTTGTCACCTGCATCCAAGGTACAGGGCTCAAGCCTGAGTATCTCTACCCACCACCATTTGTTATCTCTAGCCACCAGTACATAGCAACTGGGGCATTACACACACACACACACACACACACACACACACACACACACACACACACACACACCAATCTTCACCTACCTGTTTCATGCACAGAACATATCCGAAGCCAGAGACCGACCAACAGAACATGTCCGAAGCCACATAATCCAGCCAGCAGTGACCAACAGAACATGTCCGAATCCATCTGCATAATGTCCATCCACATAATCCAGCCAGCAGTGACCAACAGAACATGTCCGAATCCATCTGCATGATGCCCATCCAGCCAGCGACCAACAACAGAACATGTCCGAATCCATCTGCACGACGCCCATCCAGCCAGCGACCATTTGCAGTATAAGTCACGAAGCCCGCGCAGCAAAATCCCTGCGAGAGCTCTCAGCTCATCTCTCATTGGCCCTGTCTGCAAGGGAAGCAGTCCGGAGCTCCTCTGTTCTGTGCAGTCGTCGACTGCACATATTCCTGGGTATCCTACAGCACAGGTTGCTGGGTACCTATTTCTCTGCATCTGGACTGCTGATAAAGGCAGTCTGAGTGTCCGCGCATGCGAGGAGTCGGGATGTTTTGTTTCACAGATATTTTTGTTTGTTTTCTAGGTAGGAGGGCTGCAGACCAGCAGTCCGATAGCACGAGCTGCCCCTGCTGTAGATGACCCTTTATTGTAAAGAGGGATGATGATTTCCATTCTGCATTCATGAGGCTATGGCTAAATAATGATTTCAAAGAGTCTGATATGTTGTGTTTTAGGCTATTTAGAAAGCTGCCTTGGGTATTGTCTGGGCCCATTGAAATGGTTTTCTTCACCTTAGAGAGAGAACACTGAGGACCTCTTATATAGTGGTAGTTGTTATATTCAATAGCATTTCCTGAGGGAAGGCTGGGAGCAGAGGGATAAAGTTAGAAATTAATTTGTCTGGGAGTAGATTTGCTATATTTTCTGGCTCAGTGTAGATGGCACCATTAAAAACGAGCTCTGCACACACATATATTATATATTGTCTTTGAGGTTGCAGACATAGCTAAAGAATATCTTGCCCTTGGCCTGAGAGGCCATATTTACTTCAAATGTGGCTTTGTTATATCTTATGTCTGCTCTGAGTTGTTTGTTTAGTTTGACGAGAGCACATTTATCCTGCTGGGTGCTACACCTCCTAAGTGTTGCCATGATTTTCTTCATTCTGTTATACAGCCTGTTGATGTGTTGTGATTCCACCAGGGAGGCTTTTTTTTTAGTTAGTTTTGTACTTATTTCTGATGGGTACAGTTGACCGTATGCAGCTACTAACATGCTTGTATAGTTTTTTTTGTGAACAGTTCCACATAAGCAGTAGTATTCTCATGGTTTGGGGGGGGGGGTTGTAGAACATACTGTGTGTTGTAACTTTAAGAAGCATTTCCAAGTGTAGGCATGTGCATATAACTAGTGAACATTTGCAGGCAGCAATGCCATTTTGAGAAAACAACCAGAGTGTTAACATGTATGAGTGTAGTAATCAGTCTGTTTATAAGTTTATTTAAGTTTAAGTTACTAAGCCTCAATCCTGATGTTTTTGTGTATAATAAAGCTGCTTGAACCAAACCCACAACTATTTGTCTGTTTTATCCTGACTGGACAAGTGACATGGTGTCAGAACTGGGATTAAGAGTGCAACTTCTTCAAGCCATGAGGTGCAGAGTTGATGTTGAAGGTAAATAGAGTGTGTTAGGTGATACAGTGTGCAAACAATTAAAAAGGGCCAGAAATTAACTTCAGGTAACCAAAACTTGCTCAAATTATTTATTTTGCAAAGAAAACGATTCAAAGCATTCATAAGGCACAAAATGCAATATTAATCAAACAAGTAGCACAAAAAATATTATTAATCAAACGAAAGGCACAAAATGCATTATTAATTAAATGAAGTGTTCAAAACCGCAATATTTGATAATACTATATGGGGCTCAGAATTACCTCCAGTTTGCAAAGTGAGCATGTTTGAAGTAAAATGAGCACAAGAAAAGTATAATAAACACGATAAGAGGTCAAATGGTCATAATGAGTACAATAAAAGGGCAAAATAAACTTAGGAAAGCAAGGTGACTGCATGTTTTTCAGTAAATGGCCGTGTTTTGGCATAAGCTACTATTTTGCATTGACCAAAGCCATTCAAAGCATAACTACATTTGATCAAAGTATCTCAGAGTGTGCAAAGTGTTTGCAGTGTGTGCTTTATTATGATGCAATTATTTCAAAGAGTTTACTGTGTGCAAAGTACAGTTATTTTGCAAGGTGCAGCCAAAGTACTATTTCGCAAAGTACAGCCATTTTGAAAGTTTCTTGTGCTGTATATAGTTCATTTGCAAAGTGCATTCATTTTGAAGTGTTTCTTAGTCTGAGTTTCTTGGGCTGTTTACAGTTCATTTGCAAAGTACAGTCATTTCAAAGTATTTGTTACACTGATAAAGGGCGGTTTCCCAAAGTACAGTGATTTTAAAGTGTGCTTGTGCTATGGAGACTTATTTAGCAAAGTGCAGTTATTTCAGAGAGTCTGTTGTGCTACTGGGCATAATTACACGTTCTGGCATATATATATATATATATATATATATATATATATATATATATATATGTATGTTTATACATAATCTCAAGCACCTTCACTACTGTGTATTGATATGGCAGAGACATTTTTTCAGACCCAATCCACTTGTGTTTGATCATAATTTTGCAGAGAATTGGAGAGTATTTGAGAAGGAATACGGTATTCTTATACAAGCAGCTTTGTCTGACAAAGATTCACATACAAGGGCATTTATTTTGCTTAACTTACTGGGGTCAGAAGCCATTAAAAGAGATCATTAATTTGTGTATGCACCAGCAGTATATAAAGTAGAATGGGAAAACTGACATATTGTTGTACCAGCTGCATCAATAGAGGACTCTGAGTGCTTGAAATGTAAATTTAGAAAAATTTGCAACCCCCAGGCAAATGTTACATTAGAGAGGCACCTGTTTTATAAAGTGACCAAAAGCCAGGAGAAACTTTTTCAGCTTATATGAATGACTTGAGAAATAAAGCTAAAACTGCAGATTTGGTGATTTGAAAGCTGACTTAATAAAGGACAGGCTTGTGTGTGGTGTTAATAATGCTGCAGTGAGAAAGACTTTGCTTCTTGACAGTGATTTAATGTTGAACAAAGCTATAGAGATTTGTCAAATTCATGAGCTCACAGAAAGGCACGCATGCATGCTTGCAAGTGATAAGAGCATGGTTTCAGTAGCCTCTAGAGCAAGCGTAGACAGCATGCAGCTTGCGGCTAGCAGAAGCAGAACTAAGTACATGGCAGATGCAGCCCCTGCAGGTTTTCCAGGGAGGACCCGTAACTTTCCAGCAAGTTCTAAGACTAGCTCAGCAAAATGGGTATGCTCAGTGCAGTATAATATTGAGTCAGCAAAACCCAAGTCAAGTTATTGTTAACTGTCATAATCGTGGTGCCAATCATGAGTCTAAAAAAGAGAAGTGCTTAGCATTTAGTCAGCAATGCCACAAGTTTAAAAAATTTTACCACTTTCAAAAGTTTTGTAAATTAAGCAAGCCTCATTCAATTATTAAGAAAGGTCACTCAAAAAAGCAAGTTGATCATGTAAAAAGCTGTAACCCTCCTTTCTATGTAGATGGTGTATCAGTGGTTGGTGAAAAGATTAATGCAGTTGGCAAAGAACAAAGTGTTTTGTACTATACTGATCAATGGTAAACCCACAGAGCTCAAAATAGGCAATGGTTCAAAATGTAATGCTCTATCAGCAGAAACGTTTCCTGGGGTGAGAGTTGGTGAACAACTTAATTTGGCTAATTGTGCAAAGCTGCTTGCTTATGGCGGTGAAGAGATTCAAACTGATGGCTCAGTAGTGCGCTCATGCTGTTTGGCTGAGAATAGTTACAACTTGCAATTCTATGTACTCAGAAAACTTGTGCTATTATTAGATCTGAGAGACAGTTTGAGGATTAAACTGCTTTCTTTTACCAAAGAAGTCCATTATGTAAGCACATGTCCAAGTTTCAGCTTCACTGATGCTATTTTCTCAGATTATGCTGATGTTTTTGATGACAAGTTAGGCAAACTTCCAGTTGTATACTCCATGAAAGTAGACCCAGAGGTCAGTCCAGTGGTCAGACCAGTGAGGAGAGTTCCAATAGCTATGCAGGACAAAGTCAAGGTCCAGTTAGACAAGATGGTGCAACAAGGTGTGATTTGTCCAGTCACAGAACCACCTGAGTGGGTGTCTTCCATGGTAGTTGCTCATAAGAAAAGCTCAGATGAAACCAGATAATGCATTGACCCAAGAGACTTGAACAAGATATTAAAGAGACCTCATCATCCTATGCATACAGTCGAGGAAGTTGTCACCCTCATGCCAAGTGCCAATGTTTTTCCTGTCTTGGATGCAAAGAGTTCATTTTGGAAAATAATTCTTGATCGCAAATCTTCACTACTGACTACATTCAGCACACCATTTGGTTAGATACAGATTTATCAGAATGCTGTTTGGAAAAAATTCGGCCAGTGAAGTCTTTCAGTGTGCAATGGAGCAATTTTGTGAGGGTTATCTGTGTGCTATAATAGTGGATGATTTACTGGTTGGACGTAATGGAGAAGCAGAGCATGACAGAAACCTCAGGAAAGTTCAGGACAGAGGGCATGAAGTGAACTTGAAGCTCAGTCCTCTGAAATGTAAATTCAGCCTACCAGAAATTACCTATGCAGGTCATTTGATTACCAGTACAGGCTTACAACCAGAGCCTTCCAAACAAGCAGCCATTCTTGAGATGCCAGCTCCAGACAATGCCCAAGCCCTACAGCATTTCCTTGGTATGGGTAACTATTGGGGCAAATTTATCCCTGATGTTAGTGAGTTATCAGCACCTTTAAGAGAGCTGACATGCAAAAATGTTGCCTGGTTATGATTGGAACAGCACCACAGAGCATTTGATAACCTCAAATAGCAAATTGCCACTCCACTTACACTGAGATACTATGATGTCCACAAACCAGTAGTTCTTTTCTGTGATGCTTCAAAGTTTGGTCTTGGTGCAGTTATTCTTCAAGAGGGCAGACCAGTTGCCTATGTGTCTTGAATGCTTACCCAAACTGAAATGCAGTATGCTCAAATTGAGAAGGGTTGGGAGGGTGGCCTAATAGTTAAGGTGTTTGCCTTACAAACACAAGGTGCAGGGTTTGAGTCTCACAAGGGATAATTGGCTAGGCTTAAAATGGCTGTCAAGAGAAGTCAGCTTAGTACTAACTATGAACTTTAGGCATTTGTGTTCACATATTTGAAGTTCCATGATTATATTTATGGCTAAGCTATGCATCCAAATCAAAAATGATCATCAACCTCTAGTCATTATTTTAAAGAAGCCTATGCATACAGCTGCAGCGAGACCACAAAGAATGATGCTCAGATTACAAAAATACAATTTCAAAATGGTCTATACAAAAAGCAAACTTTTTTACCTGGCTGATACCTTATACAGATCACCTAGAAATACCACAGAACAGCTTGATGCAGAGAATTTTGACTTTTATTTATTTATTTATTTATTTATTGCAGTTGGTTTACCAGGATAGTCCATTGGGCCATTTAAGAACCCGTTTTCAATGGAGTCCTGGGGAGAAAAGCTCCTTTTGTCATGGAAGTGTGTAATTATTCTACCATACACTCTGTCAGGACTGGTTTCATTTCCATCTTTGGGCAATGGATAGACAGTTGAGATGAACATTGAACTCTGGGAGGAAAAGTTATTAAATTTGAAAAGTTTGCAACTTAACAGTTGTTTATTTGAGGAATGTGTATGTAATGGTAGAGCCCTAAAAGGACTCAGAAATACCAAGTTTCCAAATGGGATTGAAAAGGACAGTGAATTTTATAATGATTTAATGATTTTGTTTAATAAACAAGGACTTGAGGTATTGAGTGTTATGATTAAACATAATGAACAGGTTATATATGATTTATTTAAGTAATGAATTGAATAACCTTAATAATTTTGTTAAACCGGATTTGCTGTTTTCTATGAACTAACATAAATATAATGGAATATTTCACAATAGTGGCAGGCAAGTCAACAAGGTTAAGGAAATAAATAATAATAAGAATGAATTAGAAAGGGAAGCAAATGATTATGGGGATCATGTTCCCTATCAGACTTCCAATATTAATTCTTACTAGCCTACTAAAGTAAGTCAGATTAGAAAGCGGTCTAAGAATAGCCTGGTTTCTGAGTTTGTACATTCTGACCAAGTGGTGAATTCTAATAACTGTGATCCCATGTTTATTAGGAGTTTTTAACACCATGACAATCATTGTCAAGGTTACATACCTGGCCCTTTAGAGTAGTTCCCCTCAGGAGGTCTAAAAGATTGGCAGGCAGGATGAACAATAATGTAAGGGGACACTGGCAACATGCCTCAGGGACTCAAGGTCAGATGTTTATATTGAACCACCATCAAAACAACTTGGGAAAAGGGAGGGGCAGAGCACTGAAGTAAATGATTCAGCATGCCCATTTATAAAGAAGAATAGTATAGTATCAGAGCATGGTGGAATTTTATCATTTAATGATTTTAAAATATTTAGTTATAGTTTTTTGCCAGTTTAATTTCTCCATGGGTTTCTATTAAAATGATGGGAATGGACTCCATTCCTTAGTCAAAGAAAGGTTAAAGTTCAAGAAATTAAATTGTTTCAGTCTTTGATGTTAGCCAAAAGTGCTCTTCGCAGCACCTGCAATGTGTCCAGAACTGATTCCTTCTGCAATTCATATGGAGTTGCATGTATTGGTAACATATCTAAGTACAATGATTTTTTAAGGAAAATTAATTTTTATAAGACACATTGCTCCTACTACTATTGGAACTGAGGGATTAGTAACTGTGAAAAGGAAGAAAAGGAATTATTGGATTCACTTAGGATCAATAGATAGATAAGAATTATGAAAATGGACAGGGGAGTGGGAGTTGTTATATTTGACACCATTGACTATGTAGGGCAAATGTTTGTATTTTACAAAATAGTGATACATCTATTACAGTATCACAGAATGAAATTAATATTGCTTATAGGAAGATCAATTTATTTTTAGAAGACTGTCATTTATAAGGGGCTATATCAAATTCTGTATATAATTTTTTAACCAATAAATCCCCTTTTATCCCTTCAATCTTTTGTTATCCCCAAGGTCCACAAAGATATTAATAAACATCCTTTGCAGCCTTTTGTATCCACACAAGACTCGAAAACTAAGCCTTTGTTGTTTTTCATTGACAGACTTTTGAAACCTTTTTTCAACAAGTTATCCATATGTTAAAAGGTTCTTGGGATTTGTTTAGGACAGATTACACAAGATCTGTGGAATGATACATTTTAGTTTCTTACAATTGGTATAGTAGATTTATTTACCTAAAACCCAAAGCATGAAGGTATAGAGATGGTTAATGATGCCACGATTGACTGCAAATTCCTAGAGAATAATGGCATTGTTTTGCTAATAATCTTGATGGATTTTGTATTGTCCAACAACTATAAAATAAATTTTTGAAGGAGAAACATATAAACAGAGTAAGGGCATAGCTATGGGAGCATCTTGTGCCCCATTATACGCCAGTCTTGTTATGTGGTCTTTGGAGGTTAAATTCTTATTTTCCTCAAAAATTTTTATTCTCATTGTAAAATATATTTAAGGTTCTTTAATTATATATTAATTATCTGGGATGGTTTTATTGATGAAATTCATGAATATATTGAATACATCAATAATACAATCACATATTTAAAATTTACCTATTCTTACAACTTTGACTTTATTAATCACCTAGATACAACGATTTATAAGAATAAAGGGGGTTTCCAGTCCAGCATTTATAGGAAACCTACCTTTTCTAATGCATTTTAACAGTTTTTATCTCCTGCATTATGAAAGAAATCTGGTAAAAGACCAGTTTGTTAGAATAGCCAAAATGACATAAATAAGGAAAGATTCTTAAAAGAGGCTACTACATTAGAGAGTATGTTTCTTGAGAGGGGATATCCACAATCATTAGTAAAATGGATTATGGGAGAGATTATTGAAGATTGGGGAGTTAAATATAAGCCCCTATTAGGGTAAGGTCTTCATAAAGAAACAACAAATGGTAATGAATTGAACAGTATGACAGACAGAAATTTTATACTTTCTACAGAATGAAAACATTTTGAGAGAGCCTTTGTATCGGTATGGAGAAGATTAACTATGTAATTAGGAAATATTGGGCCATTTCTAGAGTGAATGATTCTCTTTATAAGTTAGTTGGAGATTCACCAAATTTCATATACAAAACAACAGCCAGCTAATTTTAATGAAATTTTGGAGAAATCAGGGAGCTGGGGTAATCCTATAGGAGAATCGTTAAAAAAAAGGGTGCCAAGAGGTGTGGCATGTGCAGACAGTATGATTACATTCTGGTAGAAAAATATAAATAAACAAAAATTGGTTCTTGCATATGGGAGCTGCAGTAGTAGTGGATTAATTTACATAGCCAGGTGTGGATCATGTCCTGCATCTTATTTTGGCAAAATGGAGAGACTGTTTGAAAAGAAAATTTATGAACACTGCTAAAATATGCAAAAAAGAGTCCTTAACAGTGGTTTGTACAAACACTCTATTAATTGTGACAATTTTAGGAAATTTTATTTTCGAATAATAAATATTATGCAAAAACAAAAGCCAGCACCATATTGGTAAGACAGACCTTCTTTATAGTGGCAACACCATATAAAATCAGACCAGTTTTGGCACCTTTGCCTTCTTCAGTGATACAAACAGAAGCACAAATCATTATCATTTATACCCTGATAAATTGACATTTAAAACAACAGCAACCATTAAAATCAGGGCTGTATTTTAACACACTTTATAGATGGTCATTGAGCCCTGGAGAAAATAAAGCCCAAAGCCTAATGATCCAACCTTTCTCTTTTTTATTTAACATTTCATGCTACCCTGATTTATTTGTCCTGTCCCCCCAGATTTTATCAATAATCATGAAATGAAACTTAGCATTATTGTGTTTGAGTATGTTTATATAAGGCGTTTGATATACATTTATTCCGAATGTCACTTAGATGTTCAGACATATGAATACACAAAGATCTCGAGGTCTACCTTACATAGAAGGCAGAACATGAACATGTGGCTAAATATACCAGCTAATCTGATCCACAGTTTGCAAAAAACCCAATATCATAAACTCTACTTGTATTTTTACTAGAGAATTGTTTTGCCTTTAACATATGCCTACAAAAAGAACAATGCCCACACAGAAATGATCTAATCAGTTTCTCCCCAGTCAAAATGAACTGTTGTTCTGTACTTCGGCCCTTATTACCCCATTTATTATGGTTAAAGTAATAGCCCAATGTCTGCCATCTCTGATATGAGAATTGACATTTTTCTGTGAGGAGATTGGAAAGTTCTTCATTAGCCAACAAAATATTCCAATTTTGATTAATAGTGTCCTTAATGATGTTAATATTCCTCCCATAGGTGGTGACAAACCTAATAGTGTTTTCATCACTACACCTTTTAGATTCATACATTTTTTTTATAGATTAGATTCATATATTAGTATTAAGCTAACTGCCCTTGTGAGCCATTTTAAGCCTAGCCAAGTATCCCTTGTGAGACTCAAACCAATGTTTCAGACCTATCCTGATGTGCCATCCACTTTCTAGCTGACATAATATTACTGTGTTGATATCCCCAATAAGAAATCTCTGTGTAAGATCATTCTCAAAATGCTCATAGCTTTCTGCTGTAGAACAAACTCATTTAACCCTTAAAAATTGTGACTTTGGTATATTCTTGATGACGTGTCATGGCTGAAGACTGGTGGCATACAACAAATTATTATATTGTGGATATTTACAAAATAGCTTAGATGACAATGTATTGTCATTATTTCTAATGACTGTTACATCCAAAAAATGTATCTGCTGTAAATCCATATTGAGAGTAAATTCGATTCCCCACTTGTTTTAGTTCAGGTACTGAATGAACTCCAATAAATATGTTTCATCTCCATGCCATATTAACCAACAGTCATCAAGATATGTTCTCAAGATATCTATTTCGGGCAAGAAAATATTATGTGCATTGTCATAAATGAGCAACTCCTCCAAGTAACCCATAAACAGATTGGCATATTTGGGGGCAAAAGATGAACCTGCCAATAACAGTCTCCTTGAAAATACAGAACATTTTTAGTAAACACATGTTCTGCCATGCATATTAGCAATGTGTTAAAGCCCGGTGGATAAATATCCACTTTCTCCAACCAGTATTTAATGGCTTCTAGACCAGCCCAATGAGGAATACTGGTATATAATGCCATCACATCTAATGTGCACAGAAGCCAATCTGTCTCCAACTGAGAATCTGATATTATTCTAAGAAATTCAGTCTTATCCTGAATTCTTGATCTAACTGCCTATCATAAAGGCTGTAAATGTTGGGTCAAGAAGACTGAGAAGGATTCAGTAAAGGAACCCATGCCAGACACAATTTTCCTCCCTGGTGATCTATCCAAATTTTTATGAATTTTGGGTAACAAATAGCAGATTTGTTTCTGGGGATCATCAACTACCAATTGTTGTTTAATATATGGTGAGATCACTCCCTCTTCACAAGCCAACTCAAGAAATGCATCAATCTCTTTTTTAAAACAAATGGTGGGGTACAGTGGCATAAACATATAGTATCTGGCATCCTTCAACTTGACTTTGTGCTTCTGTTACATAATACTTAGTATCCTTAACAACCACCACCTCACCTTTGTCAGCTGGTAAGATTACAATATTTGTGTAGTTTTTCAAATTTTTAAACGCATGCTATTCCTCAGCTGTTAAGTTCTGATTAAATACCCTGGATTGACAGTTCTTAAAATGTAAATCCTTAATGACTGATTCCTGAAATATCGATACATATTTATCCATAGGGGGCATAAAACTTGACTTTCGAAAACGAAAGTCAGTAGATCTTTGAGTCCTATCCTGTGAACCAAAATACAATTTTAAATTAAGAATACGACAAAATGCCAAAACATCATCTACCACACTATCCTCATTAACAAAAAAGCCGGGGATATATTTATGCCCTTTATTCAATAACTGTTGTTCAACTTCTGTTAAAAATCACATTAGACACATCATTCAATGGTGTCATAACATCTGTAACAGCATCCTCAGATTGTCTACGCTTGTTATGCTTCCTACCTCCTCTGTGTCGTTTGGACCTAAAGGGTTCTCTCAATATGGATTTACAACAGATACATTTTTTTTGATGTAACAGTCATTAGAAATAATGACAATACATTGTCATCTAAGATATTTCGTAAATATCCACAGTATATTAATTTGTTGTATGCCACCAGTCTTCAGCCACGCCATGTCATCAAGAAAATACCAAAGTCGCAATGTTTACGGGTTAAAATAGTTTGTTCTACAGCAGAAAGTTATGAGCATTTTGAGGATAATCTTACACAGAGATTTCTTATTAGGTGATATTAACACATGAATATTATGTCAGCTAGAAAGTGGGTGGCAGGTCAGGATAGGTCTGAAACATTGAAATGTTGTGGGAAAAGGTGTAGTGATGAAAACACTATTAGGTTTGTCATCACCTATGGGAGGAATATTTACATCATTAAGGACACTATCAATCAAATTAGAATATTTTGTTGGCTAATGAAGAACCTTCCAATCTCCTCACAGCAAAATGTCAATTCTCATATCAGAGAGGGCGGACATTGGGCTCTTACTTTAACCATTATAAATGGAGTAATAAGGGCCGAGGTACAGAATAACAGCTCACTTTGACTGGGGAAAAACTGATTGGATCATTTCCATGTATGCATTGTTCCTTATGTAGACATATGTTAAAGACAAAACAATTCTCTAGTAAAAATACAAGTAGAGTTTATGATATTGGGTTTTTTGCAAATTGTGGATTAGATTGGCTGATATATTTAGCCACATGTTCATGTTCTGCCTTCCACGTAGGGCAGACCTTGAGATCTTTGCATAGTCATATGTCTGAACATCTAAGTGACATTCGGAATAAACGTACATCAAACACCTTATATAAACACACTCAAACACAATAATGCTAAGTTTAATTTCATGATTATTGATAAAATCTTGGGGGACTGGACAAATAAATCAGGGTAGCATGCATTGTTAAATAAAAAAGAGAAAGGTTGGATCAGTAGGCTTTGGGCTTTATTTTCTCCAGGGCTCAATGACCATTTATAAAGTGTGTTAAAATACAGCCCTGATTTTATTGGTTGCTGTTGCTTTAAATGTCAATTTATCAGGGTATAAATGATAGTGATTTGTGCTTCTGTTTGTATCACTGAAGAAGATAAAGGTGCCAAAACCAGTCTGATTTTGCATGCTGTTGCCACAATAAAGAAGGTTTGTCTTACACATATGGTGCTGGCTTTTATTTTTGCGTAATACTGAAGATTTTTGGCCTTTGCACCAGCATTACTTGTGGGGCTGTGTTCTTGGATTCAGTAATAAAAATTATCCCACAAGACCCTCGGGGGTTGCCTGGGAAACCAGAATTACGTATAGGGAGTTGCAGTGGCAACTTAAATTGGATGCTATAGCCTCCTCTGGGATTAATGATATGGTTTCTGCTACCCCTATTCTGAATCTAAGGGCAACTAAATTATAATATTATAAACTTATTAACTTATGATATTTAATATTTTATACTTCACATGTTTAGGAGAATGTAAATATATTTTAATATTACTTAATGTATTTATTGTTTTTAGACATGTTTCATTGATAAATATAATTTTTTTGTTTTTAACAATAAATGGTTTTGGTTTAGTGACCCTTTTAGCTATGTATTACCTGTTAGCTATTGAAATTTGTAGTTCTTTTGGTAGGTTTTGGTTAGCTATTGAAATTAGTATTTTTTTTTGGTAGGTTTTTTCAGACATGTGACATGGATTATGCAATTTAACTGATGGTTGTGGTCAGTAATGTTATGTTCTGATGAAGTCCCATTGATGGTAAGGATGAAAGAACATGGTGTTTTACTTATATGTTCTCAACAACTATTCGTTATACATTAAAATTTTGTTTTTAGACAAATTGTTATTGTGGTTCACTTCCTTTCTGTGTCGCTGGTCGACAATTCCATGTGGGCATTCTCTTTCTGGTAATTGATTGATTTAACTGAAGAAGGTCTGCATCAGCTGACTGTGGTAGTGAAAGATTTTGTAATAAAACCACGTCATTCTGCAAATCAGTATGCTCTCCTGCTCAAGCCAATATCTGGTAACTTTACATCTCATACGCATCCTGCAGCATCCTGTTATTCATACCCAGCCACATCATTATATGTAACTCATTCCTTCTTTCAACAAACTTGTGAATTTACAAAATAGTGAGATTTAATCTCTTTATCCCAATAATTGCAGTATGGTAATTTATTGCTTAAACTTTTCTTTTCTTATCCAGTTTAGCATGCTTAAACTTCTAGTCTTTCAGTCTGAGAATAGTATGTAGGCAGTTTTCTGATTATGCTCAAAATATTAATGTTTCCACAAGAAGTTTACCTGTGCCTTAACTGAGTAAATTGAGACCATCCTTCATGAGCCCATGTCTCTTCTCTTGCCTCATCTTTCCAATAATCTGCTACAAAACCTTTCACTTTTTCTTGAATCAGTACATACTAAAATAATAATCTATCAAATCTCCATTGCCTTTTAGGGTGTCACGTTTCAGTTCATAATATATCTGCTGTCATGGAACTATGATCTGACAGACAAACAAAAGGAATGCTCTATCCTGATAATCCTTTAACTGACTGCAGATCGTGAAGCATGAGTAAGAAAGGTATAATCCAATTCACTAACCTGAAATCCTTAACAACGTCGTGAAAAGCACAAGCTATCTCTGTGATCTTACTCCTTGCTTGGGGTAACCTGATAACCAAAGGGTCCAAAACTGCATTAAAATCACCCACACTTAGCATTGTGGAATGCAGTCCCCCATTTAGTATAATGATTTGCTAACTTTTTTAACACTTTATGGACATCATCATTTAGTCCATAAAAAGAACCTAACATAAGTACAGCACATATCAGTCTTAACAACTATCTCCTCCCTTTAGCCTTACAGGTAATCTCGTTATGCCACTAAAGAGATTTATGAATTAAAAAGCCACCCCTGCTGAACAACTACATTCCCTCCACCTCTTCCAGTGCTTTAATAAAGAACTGGTGTATTCAACTTTTAGCTTTCTTTCCTTAACAAGTATGACTCTACTATATACCAACATTCAACTGAATGATTCTGTTTAATGGCTGCAGATAAACTCCTTGAATTCCATGTGGCATACCTAACCAGATTATAATCTCCCTGCTTTCAGAATGTGCTTCATCTTTGTTATATTATGACTAGACAACTGGAATCAAGTGGCAACTACTACTAAATGAACTATAAAAGTGCCTCACACACATACACACACACACACACACACACACACACACACACACACACACACACACACACACACACACACGCACACACGCACACATGCACACACGCACAAACGCACACACACACACATATACACACACACACACAAAGGAAAGTAGGTTGAGCTATTGGTATGAGGTAGGAACAGCCACCAAATGATTAGAACAAAATAATGCTGTGGTCATTAACACCTCATGTAAGGTTACCCCCAGGATTACCAAAACACTTTGCAACCAGATTAAGACACCCTCCCCATTGTACTCATAATTATAATCTATTAATCTGAAAAAGAAATGCAAGAATATTTTCATGAATCAACACAAAAACACTGCACAGCATACATATTACCAAACATGGCATATCAAGCAACAAAAGTGTAGTGAAAAATTCAAGGTGACTTATAAATTCAGGTCACTTAAGTATTATACAAAACAAGAACAAACATGGGCAAAATAACAAAAATTACCAATCTGCACATATTGGGGCTATCTACTCCAGTCCCTACGTAGACTGTCATAGAAAGAGGAAAAATGTGCCTGGGCCTTCAAGGCTGTTATATTTCATTATTTGTTGATGCTACAGTTTGTGAAGGAATTGTCTCGACCAACAAATTTTCAGTCTGAAAGAGCTCTGCTGGAACAGAGTCAGACATCAAAATATCATTATGAGAATTCCTGAACTCTGCATCAGTGGGACATATCTGCTGCTGAGTGGAACAAATTCATGAAATATAAGTTGTTTAGTCCTTCCTTTTACAGCTCGCTTGCCCTCTTTCTGTGTAACTTAAATTCCCATTGTTTTTTTCAAACCACAACAGTATGGATGGCCCCTCATTGTAGAAGGAAGTAGTAGTCTACAAAAAATAATATAAACTGATAGGCCAAAAAGAGCTATGAAGATGATGGAGATGACTATAGAGGATGTGGAAGAAATTATGCATTGTTAGCATTATGCAAGAAGCAAATAATTTCCAGATAGGAGATATCCAAAAAGATTACGAAAGAAATTAGAGGAAAAAAAAATACTTGCACAGGAAAAACTGTTAAAAACTGCAAATAAAAAATGATGTTCCTTTGTACAAGAAATCCATGAAAAGCATTACACAGATACAGGAACTTTGGGCTGCCTAGAGGAAGAAGCTACAGAGGAAGTATGAAAATGTAAGGAACAAAATCCAGAGATTTTTGAAAGGCATAAAAAAGAAATATGGACATAAGAAAGAAAAATACATCTGATATGGTGCAATAGTTAAGCAAAGGAGAAAACCAAACTAATCAATAAAAAAATGGCTCCAAAGATATTTGAAGAGAAGTTCAGGCAAATGCATCGAGATATGGAAAATTTCACAATATAAAAATAAGAACATAAAGGGGGGACTTAGAAAATGAAGTTAAGGAATACTTAAGAAGCAAATGAAAGTCCAACACAGGTCATGCCAAAGCATAATGCAACGAGTCTCCAAATTAAGAAGAAACAGGTGGAGTGGGAGACATATGAAGAAGATATGTGGATGGGTCTACTTCATAACACTTAAATTTCATAACATTGAATTTCATAACGTTGAGACCATAACATCGAAAACTCAAAATACTGAAAACCCAAAACATTGAAAACTCAGAACCTTGAAAGTGTGCTTCATAACATTGAAAACTACATTACACAAGTAAATAATATCACCTCCACCTACAACAGCACATAACTAACAAACAGACTTTCTACTACATTCCTGCAGAGGGGCAAGCCCCCCCTGCGCCCCACATGTGGGGGGCTCTTCCCCCAAACCCCCATAAATTAAATATATGAACTCCAAGATTGCACTACAGTGGAAAAAAAAAAATTTCTTAACCTCAGTGAATGTTGATTGTGATACAGAGAGGTTAGGAAATTAACTTTTTTCCACTGTAGTGTGATCTTAGATTTGGTATATTTAATTTATGGGGGTGTGGGGGACAGAAGTCTGTTTGTTAGTTATGTGTTGTTATAAGTGGAGAGGATGTTATTTACATATGTGTGAAGACATGTGAAGGCTGCTAGCCTAGTTAGATAGAATTTTGTACATAATTCTGCTATTTGTAAATATTAATATAAGCCAATAGCTTGTTCTCTTAAATGTGAAAAGACTGTATTGGATGTTGAACTGCAAAAATGCAACAACAGTGCACTCTGCTGTAAGAAAGCCGATAAGTCAAGCATTTTATGACTGTTTTTGATCTCAGGGCTCAGAGCCATTGTGTCTGAATCAGCAGATTCTTTTGTTTGTTTTGAGACCAGAGTTAATTGCTAGAATTTGCATGTATAATGTCTTTTATTGCTGTAGCTTCCTGACCAGGTGCAAGATCAAAAGGGCTGTTACACTGTGGGTTTCTCTTAGCCTGGGAACCAGAGAGAAATGATGTCATCTGAAATGGGTGAGTAGTACTGTGTTATCAATTTAAGGACAGAGAGGCTCAGGGCATTTCTCATTTGTCTTCAGAATATCCAACTCACCAGCACTCTGCATGTGCTCCATGTGTAAGTTTATTTTAGAACTGTGTTTTCTCTTAGATATAGCTAGGAGACAGGAAGGTTAGATGAGTTGTTTTTTTCTGTAGTTATGTCAGAACTATTCTGCTGTATTATTTTAAGTATTTTCCTCTGATCTCTAAACTCTTGACTAGCACTGTGTAGTAAGAAGTTTTGTCTTGTGTTTTTATTATTTATTATTGAATATTTTTAAACCTTTCAACTGTGGCTGTTTTGTGTAGAGATAATTTAAGCTGTAGAGTACATTGCATGTATACAGTGATACTGTCAAAGTCACCCCAAATAAACCTTGCTGTTCAGTCACACTTACCAGTTGGATAACAATATTGCACAGTAATAATTGGACATCCTTTGATAGGGGCTTTATTAGTAGCTGATATTAGTGGTTGGTGGTGGTGATTACTACCTTATAGCCTGTACAGAAGGGGCATAGCTGGAGAACCTGTGCCAGCCTTCCCCAGGAGTGTCTGTGTGTTTGTATATAACTCATAGCCCAAAGTGTGTGTGTGTCTGTGTGTGTGTGTGTGTGTGTGTGTGTGTGTGTGTGTGTGTGTGTGTGTGTGTGTGTATGTGTGTGTGTGTGTGTGTGTGTGTGTGTGTGTGTGTGTGTGTGTGTGTGTATGTGTGTGCGTGTTTGTGCGTGTGTGTGTGTGTGAGTGTGTGTGTGTGCGTGTTTCTGTGTGTGTGTGTGTGTGTGTGTGTGTGTGTGTGTGTGTGTGTGTGTGTGTGTGTGTGTCAGCTACTTGTGCAGGGACATGAAGTACTGGTTCACAGAGAGGGAGCTGGAAGTTTTAGCTTGACCACTAGGCTGAGATCTGGCCCCTATAGCTGTGCCAGTGGGGAGTCTTATTGGGGATCTGGAGAAAGGGAGAAACCAGCCTCAGACTGACTGTGATCTCTGTGTGCTCTTAAGGGAAACTGTACTTTACTGTGTGTGTATTTGTTATCCTCCCCTATGTGGATGCTCCTCACTGGTGTTAGTAGTGAGGATTGAGGCTCCTTGATTTCTGGGCCAGTGCACGGGCATAACAATATGCATTGTAGTTTTCAATGTTATGAAGCAAGTTTTCAATGTTCTGAATTTTCAATGTTTTGGGTTTTCAATGTTTTGGGATTTAGATGTTTTGGTCTCAATGTTATGAAATTCAACATTATGAAATGTCAATGTTATGAAGTAGACCCATGTGGATATAGGGAAGAAAAAGAGATTTGATATGGTGCAGTATTTATGCTGAGGAGAAAGTAAAACCAAAAAACACAAAAAACAATAACAAAGTTATTTGAAGAGGAATACAGGCAAAGGTACTTAGATATGGCAAATTTCACAATAAAAATAAACAAAGGGGAATGAAAAAAGAGGATTAGTAATAAAGGATTTAAAGAAATAGAAACTGAAGTTATGGATTACTTGCAAAGTGATGGATTTAGTATAGAGAATCCAACTCAGATAGCATCACACCATGATGGAAAAATGAATCCCCAAATTAAGGAGAAACAGGTGGAATGAGAAGCCTCTGACCACCTTCCATATGATAATGCTATGGAGCCTTCAGTAAAAAAGACAGTATAAAAGTTCATTTGGAGGCACACAGTACAGGAAGGAACAGGAAGCAGTGGCAACTCTGATGCAGGCAATGTTGTTGAGTGATGGGCCCAAGGCCTCCCATATGCAGGAGCAATGGATGATGCAAGATGCAGCTGAAGAGGATATGTCACTGGAAGAAGTTTTAGAACTTCTCTAGAATGCCCAGAGGAAACAGAGAGTAAAGAATGTGCATGAATACAGAAGGATAGACATATTAAGATTGATGAATGAAGTAGATTACAGACAGGAAATAAGATCCAAAATGTTAGAAGTCTAGTAACATAGACAGCAAAAAGGAGAACAACACCCTATATAATCATTCCTTAAAGTGTGAGGGTTTTGATAAATTTGTTTTTAGTATTTTGGATTTTGTTGCTATTGACCAGAAAGGGGGCAATTGGAAGAATGCTTTTTTGAAGAAAGAGATGCAGTGGCAATTGAGACTGGCTCCTAACTTTCCCCCAGGTCTGAATGAAGTTATTTCTATATCCCCTGTATTGCAGGAGAAAGCTGAGAAATGTTAGAGACCAACCTTTTTAAAAAAATGTTTTGTAAGCATATTCCATATATATAGATTATTTTGTGAATTTTAATGTGTGCATGACATAACATCTTTTATTTTATGTTTATTCCCTTTAAGGAAATTTTTGTCATTAATAGTAAGTGAAAAGTGGGCAGGTGATTTGCATTGTTAACCAACTGCATTGCTTGGCAAGATATTTAAACAAGGTCATGGAGTATAACTATGTATTCTGATGAAGTCCATGCAGTATCCTGTTCCAGTATGTTTTATTGGATTGGCTTTGTTTTATGCTGGAGTTGATTTTCTTGTAGTAACTATAGACCAATAACTTGCCTTCTGACAATGTACAAACTAAATATTAGAATTGATGCAGATAGAGTTTATAGTCATTTAGAAGAACATTCAATCATGGCAATAGAACAAAAGGGTAATAAAAGAAAGTCATATGGAGCAAAGGTTCATGCGTTGCTAAGTAAAGCCATAATGGAGAACTGTAAAAAAGAGAAGAGTCTGTGACATGGACAGATTACAAAAAAGCATTTGACAGCATTTCACATTCATGGATAAAGGAGTGCTTACAGATTTATAAGCTACATTCTACATTGATCAATTAGATTACAGTGACCACAAAATAATGGCAAACCACTTTCTAACTAAACCATGACAAAGGGCAAATTGTTATCCCAGGGATAAAAAAAAAAATAAAGACGGTATTCCAGGGTGAGACATTGTCACTGCTCTTGTTTTGTTTTATTCTTAACCCATTATGCTATTTACTTAACAGATTATGGCTTGGTTATAATATGGTCCCTGAAAACAGCCTTGCTTGATTTCTCATCTACTTTTTATGGATTACTTAAAACTGTATAACTCATCAGATGAGGACTTGCAAGCACAACTACAAGTGGTTAAAACTTTCTCAGATGATATAGCAATGATATTTGGTCTTGATAAATATGCAAAAGCAATGTTTAAAGCAGAGAAGTTGCAGAACCAAGAAAATATCGACTTAGGACAGGAATGTAATATAAATGAACTTGTGCGGGAAGGAGTGTACACATATTTGGGAATTAATGAATGAATAAAACGTGAACAAATGTGTATAATATGAGGAAAGGAAGTGTAACATGACCTCTCTGGTTAATTTAGTAGGACCAGTCAGGTGGCAAGTGGAAATGGAAATCACACAAGAAGTAGACAAAAATCAGACAGCGACTGAATATGCCAAAAAATCAAATAAAAGAACATAAGGAAAAGGATCTGATCAGAAGGAAAGAAATGTGGAAAAGCCAGAAATATAGTGACAGGCATTGAGATCTCCTGGAGCAAACATATATTGATCAGAATTTGATGCAGGAATGGTTAAGGAGAGGTGAGATGGAACCAAAGGATAAAAGGTTAACAATGGCAGTACAGGATAGTGGAGTTTGTACACATCAGTTTACAAAGTCCATGGAAAATGAGAGAGAAATGGACAAAAGTAAGTTGTAACTTCTGCAAAAAAAGTATTGGAAACAGTCATACACCTTGCTCCTGGGTGTGATATACTCATAGAAGAGGGGCTGTACACAGAAAGGCACAATAATGTGGCAAGATTGTTGCACTGGGGATTGTGCAAGCACTGCAATATAGAAGTAGCTGAAAAGCACTGGAAACATGAACATCAAAGCATTATAGAGAATAATGAATTGTACATCACATGGGATCAGTCATTGCCAACAACTGAAAAAATAGATGCAAGAAAACCAGATGCAGTAGTAATTGAAAAAAAGACAAAAGTAACATTGATCATTGAAATTACTACACCTAGCAATTATAGTGCCTCATGTACACAGCGAAACAAAGTAATGAAATATCAAGATTTGCAGGCAACAATGAGACCAATGTAGAAGAAACATACCCAGACAGTTTCAATAGTAGTAGGACCAATGAGACTAATACAAGAATCTTTTGTCATACTTAGGTATGCTACCAATACATATAACTTTACATAGCATGTAGACAGAGTCAGTTGTGGGCACATTGCAGTTGCTGCAAAAAGCACATTTGGCTAATATCAATACTAATTTCATGAACTTTAATTATACCCTGATTTAGGAGAGGGGGTCCATTCCCATCATGGTATTAGAAACCCAAGAATATGAGGATAAAGTGAAACTGCATCATGATGGTACTAGTGTAACCCTTCACATTCCCAAGAGTATCTAATAGTACGTGTTATCCTGTATGCCTTAAATACGGATACTAAAACTTGAAATTGGCATGATACAGCCAAATTCTTACATTTTCTAATAAAAGGAACATCTGCTTTCCTTTTTTGGAATAAAGCATTATTGTAATCTGGTGCAACCTGAATTGTTGCAGCAATAACCATTTTTGTCACATTAACTCCCTGTACTTGAACAAAAATATGCTTTCTATGCACATAGTTCAGAAACCATACAATGCAATGCCAAGGAAAGTTATAATTTCTATTCTGTGCAGCAATTCTCTGAACCCATTCAATTAGTGATACATTATGCAAATAAAGCAAGATGGAGAGCTCCCAAGCTATAAAAGTTCATAGTTCATAGTTCATTACTATACCACCCATCCTTAAATGCATAGCCTCCTATAAATCAAATGCTATTACATCTACTACAGTTTTTCAAAATATCCAATTTTGCCTTAGTACGATAAGCTCTGGGTTGTAATTCACCAACATGTGTTTTGTGCAGGATGGTAGTCTCTTCCTGCACCAAGAGCTCTCTGCTTTGATTTTCCAAAGATATCTGGTAAATGTTGGAGCTTTTAAGAAGGGCAATGTCTTGTAGCACTACTTGTACCATTGAAGTTAAGGTAGTAAATACCTGGTATGGTTCTGACTGATCTTTGGATCTCTGCCTTGATGTCTCTGCCATATTGGACAATTTCACTTACAGGGACAGCAATAAGCCTTCTGAAAAGTTTCACTAAACTGTGTGAAACTACAATGGAACATTATAGACAACAAAAATAAGTCAGCTGTGACTTTTCTAGTGTGTTGGGGAGCCCAGTGAAGTTGTCTTTCTCTGGGGGCACTCTCCTACATGCAAGGTGCTGCTATTACAATGCATTCCCATGAGCACCCTCTTGTATGATGAAGTAGGTTTGAATAGTGAGCCCAGGAACTGTAGAAGCCAGCCAGGATAGTATAAGAATAAGCAGTCATGGTAGTGTCATGCACCACCTGCTAGGTTGCCACCTGGTGGAACACAAAAGTTCAGCTTCTGTAGCATGGCAATAACACTGTATTCAGGCCAGGTATAAGTTAATAAAATTAGGCGTAGTTCCAGGACAATGAAGGCTGTCTTCCACCAGTATATAAATTTCCTTCCACAGATGTTTCATAAAAAGTAAACTATTCAACTCCTGTTCCAAAAATTAAATCCACGATATTGTAGTAAAACACTTTAATATAAAATAAACTGAAACAACAAAAATGTTTACAGATTAAGCGCTTTCATCTCTCCACGGAGACTTCATCAGAATCATCTAATAACCTTTCTGGAAACATTTTATATCTTTACATTCACTATCATTGGTTGGCCATTTAGTACTTCAATAATCCAATTATTTTTACAGTTGCTGAATACAAGAATGTTTACCTTAGAACATTGCAGGATGTAGATAATAGTACTACTAAAAGTTACAACAGGAAAGCTATGAACTTGGAAAGAGATTTGAATGAACATCGATGTGGAATAGCCTATTATTGTGACAATAGAAACATCAAAGGGCAATGGAGGTTTGAGGATGGTTATGACAACAACAGAGTAGGTGAAAATGGTAGATTTAGGAAACAAAATGAGTATGACCCCCACAAATATAACAAAAATGGGTATGAACAGAATTATGGGAGAGAAGAGAACCAAAGTGGGGAGGACCCTTTAGTGGGGGAAGGACCGAGAAACTCCGAGAGGTTACGTAACCGAACCCAACAACCGTCCTATGCCCAAGTGAAGGGCAATTACAATATTCGCAAATATGGGAGGAATGGTTACAGATGACAGAGATAGGGACTAATTATGAGGAAACAATTGATAGTGACATAAATGAACAAGAAGGTAATTTTGTAAAACAAAATGTTACAGTTTATTCATTTAACAATTTCAATATTTTTAACTATACAGATACAATAATTAATGAGAATTATTTTAAATTATTCACAAAGGGGTTCACTTTTGTTCCAACAAGAAAACCAAGTATTGAGAGTATTATACTCGATGTTAAGATGTTTACTAGAAAACTAAACCTTGTACACATATTTAAAGATGAGGTTTCAAATGAAAGGGGGAATATGTTAAAAAAGAGGAGTACTTACAACCCTCCCCTACACCATGATATATTAAATTTTGAAAGTTGTGTTGTTAGTAGGCTAAGAAAAGAATATAAAAAAGAAAAGAAGTTACAGGTGAATTTGTCAGTAGAAGAAGGCAAATTACTCAAAGAACTAAGTGATAATGGTAAAATTCGGATAATGAAACCTGATAAAGGGGGAGGGGTTGTACTCATGGATAAATGGGACTATACCAACAGAATGTTGGAAATATTAGGTAAAGATAACCGTTATGTTTTGGTTTCAAGGAATGAGGTTAATATTTCTTAAAAATAACAGATATTATTTTAGAAGACAATTTATTACAGGGACTTATAGATATTAGTTTATATAATTTTTTAAAAGTCTCCAAACCTGTTATACCAGCCATTTTTGACATTCCCAAGATACACAAGGCACTAGACAATCCACCCATGAGACCTATTGTATCCTCACAAGGATCAAAAACACAACCGCTTGCTATATATGTGGACACAAAATTAAAGGAATTTCATGTCAACTACCCACATATTATAGTGGATTCTTGGGATTTTTTTGAACAAAATTGGAAAAGGTCCATATATAGAGAAAACAAGTTTTATTACTATAGACGTAAAAGACCTGTTCTCAGTTATACCACATACTGAAGGCTTGCTGTGGTTTGAAAAAATGTTATCTGAAATAGGTTTTTTAACAGCAGATGAGTTTAAACTGGTTTTGGAAAACATGGAGTTGGTGTTGAAATACAATATCTTTTTTCAGGGTGATCTATACCACCAAAAGAATGGGGTGGCTATGGGGTCGGCCTGTGCCCCGACCTATGCTAATATTATTATACTATATTGGGAACAAGAGTATGTATTTAAATCCATATATTACCAATATATAAAAGGTTATTACAGCTTTTTGGACGATATTTTCATCCTGTGGGATGGTCCAGATGAAATTATAACGGAATTTATGGATTTTATCAACCACAGTACTGGCTTTTTACAATTTACACATAAGAGTGGTAAAGAGAAAATACACTATTTAGATGTTAGACTATGTAAAGATCATAGTAATAACACCTATAAGTCTAGTATATACAGAACGGAATGTTATTCAAATGCATACCTCCATTATGAGAGTGACCACCCTTACCATTTCAAAATGAATATAGTAAAGGGTCAGATGATTAGGATAGCAAGGATGACATCGGTTAGAAAAGAGTTCTTGGAAGAAATCAGAAATGTGCAAAAAATGTTCCACGAAAGGGGATACCCCTATGAGTTAACTGAACCCATCAAAGAATATGTTAAACAGAGATGGGGAACTATATATTTATCACTATTAACCAACAAAGAAACATCGAGGGATGAAAAAAGAAAAGTTGAAAGTGACAATAGGAAGATACAGTTACTGTATTTAACACTGACTTATTACAATGAAATAGGATGGTTAAAGAATTGTATAAATGAAATTTGGGGGATGTTCAGTACCATACCAACAAGGGTGAGTGTACAGAACACCTTAAGATATAGTTTTAGAAGAAATAAAAATTTAAAACATATTTTAGAGATGAATAAGAAAACAAGTGTAGGGGGAACTGTTTTGAAATATGGCACTTTTAAGTGTGGGAGATGTACACAATGCCCCTTTATAGCAGGGTTAAAAGAAGTTAGGATTCCAAGTATAGATATGACCATAAGAGCAAAAAGATACAACAGTTGTTACTCGAAGGGGGCTGTCTACTTGGCATACTGTAAAACCTGCTGGGGGTATTATGTAGTTAAAACAGAGCGTCACCTTAGAGTAAGAATATATGAATACTTGAGAGATATTAACAAGAAAAATGAAAATAATGCTTTATATAGACATATAGTGTCATGTAAAGAGGCTGACTTCAGGTTTTGGGTACTTGAGGAGGTGGAGCATTTTGAAAGAGGAGGTGACTGGGAAACTAAGTTAGAATTTAGAGAAATTATACAGCAACTCAGGCTGGATGCATGTAGTGGGGAAGGCTTGAATGACCAGATCTCCATAACCCCAGCCTTAAAATTGCTCTCAGAAGACCCAAAAAGGCACAACATAAAAAGTAAATAAGAATTTACCCACTAGTAACATTAAAGTTAGAGGACCCCAGATTAGTAGGTGACATCTATTAGTTGTACATATTTGTGTACATATACATAATAATAAATATATGCATTTTGTATATGTTTCCTAGGGAGACATACCTACACACACACACACATATATATATATATATATGTACAAAGAGGTATTTTATTTATATTTTATATTTATTAAAAAAAAATTTGATAGATTAGATTATAAGGTTTTTTAAATGTTTTTACTATGTTGTGGTATATACATCTTGGAAGACTATGTATATTCTTTTAAACTTGTAACTGTATGGCATATGTTTCTATTAAGGTTTCATCAAAAAAAGACCAGAAGGTTTGAAGTGAAGCATTAGCATGGTTATATAATTGAATAATTGGATTATTGAAGTACTAAATGGCCAACCAATGATAGTGAATGTAAAGATATAAAATGTTTCCAGAAAGGTTATTAGATGATTCTGATGAAGTCTCCATGGAGAGATGAAAGCTCTTAATCTGTAAAAATTTTTGTTGTTTCAGTTTATTTTATATTAAAGTGTTTTACTACAATATCGTGGATTTAATTTTTGGAACAGGAGTCGAATAGTTTACTTTCTATGAAACATCTGTGGAAGGAAATTTATATACTGGTGGAAGACAGCCTTCATTGTCCTGGAACTACGTCTAATTTTATTTTCTGAGGTGAAAATCTTTTTTGTGGTTATTGGTTTCAGGTGTAAGTTAAGCCTATGAAGATTGCATCCATGCCATACACATGGAAACCTCCACTTTACCTGCTTTAGTATATGTTCAACATCAACAGTATACAAGCTGTTTGGCTCCTAAAGTGTGAGACTTTAGGGACCATATACCTGAATCTTCCTATAGGGTGATGAAGTATCACCTCTACTGTCCATTTTATTAAGCAAGATAGAGGACATGATACTGCATGGTCAGGATGAGAGCTAGAAAGGGCAACAAGAAGAAGCAACTATTAATCTTTATCTTGAGACCATTTGTTGCATGAAAATTACCACCTATCTTCATGCTATCTTGTCCTTAACTGTGAGCGGAATAAATCCACTCTGGTCATGATCTACCAAATTTATTTTTTATTTATTTATTTTGACATTTGTTAACTAGGAAAAGTACAACTGGGCAAGTGTCCTTTTTCAGCAGAGGCCCAGGGAGAAAGGCTCCAATCATGAGAAAATAACACATTATGTTAATCAGAACAGAGTTGCATTTTGACATTGGATAGCTAGGATAAAACATGAAACATGAAATAGTTTTATAACAGATAGTAGGTTGAGGAAAGACACATTTTACTTGCATAAATAGACTTCTAGCCTCAGAAAAATTATGTGAGAAAAAAAGAGTAACATACAAGAGTTGAATTAGGTTGGATATCTTATTTTGTGGAAAGAAAAGTATAAGGGAAAGAAAAGAAAAAAGTGAAAAGAAGTAGAGAGAGTAGAAGTTGTAAGATGAAAAGGGTATGAGTGGGTGTAGGTAGTAGAAGGGGACACAAGTTAAGAAGAAGGAAGAGAAGAAAATGGACCAGCAGGAAAGTGAAGGTGAAAGTGAGGATAGAGAAGGAGTGGTGGTAAGTGGGTAGGATGTAGAAGGGGGGAAGAAATAAGGTTATTGTCAAAGGTTGACAGGGTTGAGTCATGGGTTACTGAAATACTAGACAGACTTGGGGCAGGAGAAAGTAGTGGATTGCTGGGATACTAAGTGGGGAAGAGTGGTCTAATACTGAAATATAGACAGTGTTGGGAGAAGAGCAAATCTGTCAAGAGGGATTGTAAGCTGGTTAGCTGACCTTGTGGGGCCATTTGAAGCCCAGCCAATTGTAGAAGAGAGCATTTATGTGTAACTTAAGAAGAATTTGCAGATGTAGGCACATACATATATATATATATATATATATATATATATATATATATATATATATAGTGAGCACGTGCAGGTAGCAGTGCCATTTTGAGAGAACAGCCAGAGTGCTAACATGTATAAGTGTAGTAGTCAGTCTGTTTATAATTTTATTTAAGTTTAAGTTACTAAGTCTCATTCCTGATGTGTTTGTGTGCAATAAAGCTGCTTGAACTGAGCCCACAACTGTTTGTTCATCCTGACTGGACAAGAGACATGGTGTCATAACCGGGATTTTGAGTGCAACTTCTTCAAGCCATGAAGTGCAGAGTTGACAGTGAAGATATATTGAAGATGTTGGTTGATAACAGTGCTTAAATGATCAAAACAAGCCATAGATGAACTTCAGGTGACCAAACCGTGCACAAATGATTTATTTTGCAAAGGAAATGGAATGGAGCATTTGTAAGCCACAAAGCACAATATTAATTAAATGAAGTGTTCAAAACCACACTATTTGATAAAACTATCAAAAGTATTTATATGGAGCTCAGAATTACCTTTAGTTTGCATAACGAGCATGTTTAAAGAGAAATACGAAAAACAAAGTATAATGAGCATGATAAGATGTTAAATGGGTATGCTGAGTCCAAAAAAAGGGCAAAATAAGCTTAAAGAGCAAGGCAACTGTATGCTTTTTAGTAAAAGACCATGCTTGGGGCACAAACTACTATTTTGCATTGATTGAAGCCATACAAAGCATAACTAGTGTTGTTTGAAGTAGCTCAAGGTGTGCAAAATGTTTGTTGAGAGTGTGTGCTCTTTATTACGGTGCAATTATTTCAGTTTACTATGTGCAAAGTACAGTTATTTTGCAAAGTGCAGTCAAAGTACCACCATTTCAAAATGTTTCTTGTGCTGTGTACATTTATTCACAGAGTGACGCCATTTCAAAGTGTTTCTTACACTGTACAGAGTTATTTCACAAAGTACAGCCATTTTGAAAATTTCCTGTGCTGTAAAGTTTATTTGTAAAGTGCATTCATTTTGAAGTGTTTCTTATTCTGAGCTTCTTCTGCAGTGTACAGTTTATTTCCAAAGTACAGTCATTTCAAAATATTTCTTACACTGATAAGGGGTTATTTCTCAAAGTACAGTGATTTTAAAGTGTTCTTGTGCTACGGAGACTTATTTGGGAAAGTGCAGTTATTTCAAAGAGTATGTTGTGGTATTGGTCATAATTAAAAGTTCTGGCATATATTTATGTGTGCATGTGTGTACATAATCTCAAGCACCTTCACTACTGTGTGTTGATATGGCAGAGGCAATTCTCAGAGCCAGTCCACTTGTGTTTGATCATAATATTGCAGATAATTGGAGAGTATTTGAACAGGAATATATTTTCATACAAGCAACTTTTTTTGACAAATATGCCATACAAGGGCATTCATTTTGCATAACTTGGCTGGGTCAGATGCCATTGAAAGAGAACATTCATTTGTGTATGCAACTGCAGTGTATACAGGTGAAGGAGAAAACCGTCATATTGTTGTACCGGCTGATTCTAGGAAAGACTCTTTTTTGTTGTGTCTTTCGGCTTTTCCCGGTTAGGGGTCGCCGCAGCAGAACTCCAGTTTGCTAATGATTGGCAGTAGATTTTTACGTACCGAGTTGCCAGCTCTGATGCACAACCTTCAGTGAAGGTACGCCCATTCACGCATGTCTCCACACAGAAGACGCTTTAGCTGAGAATTGAACAGGACAACGTCTTACTGTGAGGCAACAACGCTACCGCAGCACCACCACCACAGTGCCTCAGACTCTGAGTGCTTGAAAGGTAAATTTAGAGAAATGTGTAACCCCCAGACAAATGTTACATTAGAGAGGCATCTATTTTATACAAGAGACCAAAAGCCAGGTGAAACTTTTCAAGTTTATATCACTGACATGAGAAATAAGGCTAAAATGTGCAGATATGGTGATTTGAAAGATGAGTTAATAAAGGACAGTCTTGTGTGTGGTGATAATAATGCTGCAGTGAGAAAGATTTTGCTTCATGACAGTGATTTAACGTTGAGCAAAGCTATAGAGATTGTCAAATCCATGCGCTCACAGAAAGTTACACAAGTATACTTACAAGTGACAAGAGCTTATTTTCAGCAGCCTCTAGAGCAAGGGGAGACAGCATGCCGCATTTGGAAGCAGAACCAGGCCTAAGCACATGGCAGCTGCAACCCCTATGGGATTCCCAGGGAGGACCCATAACTTTCTAGCAAATTCCAAGAATAGCTCAGCAAAATGGACATGCTCAGTGCAGTATAAGGATGAGTCAGCATAATGCAAGTCAAGTCTTTTTCTTAACTGTCATAATTGTGGTGCCAATCGTGAGTCTAAAAGAGAAAAGTGCTTAGCATTTGGTCAGCAATGCCACAGGCTATGCATAATAAATGGAACCACTTTCAAAACTTTTGTAAATCAAGCAAGCCTCATTCAGTTATTAAGAAATGTTACTCAAAAAAGCAAGTTGATCATGTGAAAAGCTGCAACTCTACTTTTTATGTAGATGCTGCATTAGTGGTCAGTGAAAAGGTTAATGCAGTTGATTTGTTGGTGAAGAGCGAAGTATTTTCTACTGTCCTGATCAATGGTAAAAATACAGACCTCAAAGTAGACACTGGTTAAAAGTGTAATGTGATGTCACAAGAAACATTTTCTAGAGTGAGAGCTGGTGAGTAACTTAATTTGGCTAATTGTGCAAAGTTTGCTGCTTATGGAGATGAAGAGATTCAAACTGAAGGCTCAGTAGTGCTTTCATGCTATTCAGCTGGGAACTGTTACAGCTTGCAATTTTATGTAGTCAGAAGACCTGTGCAGTCATTATTGGGTCTCAGAGACAGTTTGAAAATGCACCTGCTTTCTTTTACCAAAGATGTCCATCATGTAATCACATACCCCAGTTCCAGCTTCAGTGATGCTATTTTCTCAGAGTATGCTGATGTTTTTGATGACAAGTTAGGTAAACTTCCAGTTATATACTCTATGAAAGTAGACCTAGAGGTCAGTCTAGTGGGCAGACCAGAGAGGAGACTTACAATAGCTATGCAAGACAAAGTCAAGGTCCATTTAGACAAAATGGTGAAGCAAGGCGTGATTTGTCCAGTCAAAGAACCAACTGAGTGGATGTCTTCCATAGGAGTTGCTCATAATAAAAGTTCAGATGAAATCAGAATATGCATTGACCCAAGAAACTTGAACAAGGCATCAAAGAGACCTCATCATCTTATGTGTACAGTTGTGGAGATTGCTGCCCTCATGCCAAATGCCACTGTCTTTTCTGTCTTAGATGCAAAGAGTTCATTTTTGCAAGTATTACGTGATCACAAATCTTCATTACTGACAACATTCAGCACACCATTTGGCAGATACAGATTCCTCAGGATGCCTTTTGGAATAAATTCTGCCAGTAAAGTCTTTCAGTGTACAATGGAGCAAATTGTTTCAGGCTATCCATGTGCTATAATAGTTGATTTACTCGTTGGAGATAATGGTGAAGCAGAACATGACAGAAACCTCAAGAAAGTTCTGGACAGAGCGCATGAAGTGAACTTAAAGCTCAATCCTCTGAAATGTAAATTACAACTACCAGAAGTTACTTATGTAGGTCATTTATTTACCAGTATAGGCTTATGACCAGACCCTTCCAAGCAAGCAGCAATTCTTGAGATGCCAGCCCTGGACCATGTCCGAGCCCTACAGCATTTCCTTGGTATGGTTAACTATTTGGGCAAATTTATCCCTGACTTTAGTGAATTATAAGCACATTTAATAGAGCTGACATGCTAACATTTTGCCTGGTCATGATTAGAACACCAGAGAGCATTTGATAGCCTCAAACAGCAAATTGCCAAACCTCCTACATTGAGATACTGTGATGTCCACAAACCAGTAGTTCTTTCCTGTGATGCTTCAAGGTTTGGTCTTGTTAGTTATTCTTCAAGATGGCAGACCTGTTGCCTATGCATCTAGAACTCTTACCAAAATTGAGATGCAGTATGCTTACATTGAGAAGAAACTTTTGGTAATTGTGATTGCATGTCCGAAGTTCCATGATTATATTTATGGTTGTGCTATCCAAATCAAAACTGATCATCAGCCTCTAGTCTTTATTTTAAAGAAGCCTATGCATACCACTCCAGTAAGACTACAAAGAATGATGCTCAGATTACAAAATGTATCATTTCAAAATGGTCTACACAAAAGGCAAACTTCTTTATCTGGCTGATACCTTATCCAGATCACCCAGCAATACCACAGAAAATCTTGTTGCAGAGAGTTTTGAATTTAATGTCATAGCAATGCATAATTTTTCTACCATGAGACTTGATAAGCTAAGATATCATACAAAGACTGATCCAAATTTGCAGAAGCTTAACCACTTCATCAATGTTGGATGGCCGTCAAAGCAATCCTGTATACTGCCAGAAGTACAACCTTATTTTCCATACAGAGATGAGATGCTGATAGAGGATTGTATCGTTTTCAAAGGTCCTAAATTTATTGTTCCTATTTCCTTACAACATGAATACATTCAGATTTTGCATCGTGGCCACCCAGGTTCTGAGTCTACCAAAAGAACAGTGAGAGGACTAGTATTTTGGCCTTCTGTATCAAAGGATATTGATAAAGTGCTTTCTTCTTATTCGGTATGCAACAGTACTAAACTGCATTTGTAAAAAGAGCCACTTCAGCTAAGCCAGATTTCTGAACTACCTTGGTCAACAGTAGCCACTGACATACTTCAGTGGGGCAATCAGCATTACTTAGTGTTGGTAGACTCTTATTCAAACTGGTTTGAAATCAATTTGCTACCTAACCTAATGTCCAGTGCTGTTATTACTAAGCTGAAATGTCATTTCTCAGTCCATGGTACTCCACATAAAGTTATTTCTGGCAATATTACCCAGTTTACCAGTCAATTGTTTCAGAAATTTGCAAAAGAGTGGGACATTATCCATGTCATTACTAGTCTGGAATACCCACAGTCACATGACCTTGCTGAATATGCAGTATAGAGTGCAAAGCAAATACTAGAGAGGTCAAAGCATGACAATACCAATATCTTCTTGCATTTACTTAATCTCAGAAATATACCCTGTCACAACCTATTTAGCTTGCTTGCTCAGCGATTTCTATCTAGGCAAACCAGAACAACCTTGCCTATCAGTTCTAGTTTGTTGGTACCTAATGCTAAAAACATTAGAGCAATTAAAATCCAACTCTTTAAGAAGCGTTTCTTTCAGAAGTCCAGTTATGATAAAATGAGCAGATTTCTTAATCTGTTAAAGGAAGGAGAGACAGTGAGGATGCAAATGGCGAAAGACTTTTATCAAATTTGTCAAGTGAGAGGCATATGTGCTGAGCTGAGATTCTATTTAGTGGAATCTGAGGGTATAGAATACAGGAGAAACTGGAGGTATCTTTTTCCTGTGTCAGAAATTATGTTGCAGCATCGTACCTGTGATGCAAACTGTAGATTTAAGAGCAACGCTGACAATATTCATACCAAAGAACTTGTCTCGGTATCTATTCCCATTCCTGATGATGTGCCAGGTGTCCCCAGAGTTGAACATTCCTTAAAGATAGCCCCCATTGCTAGATCCTATTCTGACTTTTATGTTACTTGATCAGGTTGTATTTCTAGACCTAGTGTAAAATACACAGAAATCTGGACGCGATTGTCTTATATGTGTCTAATTTTGTATGATTCCATGTCAAAGAATTAGTTCTGTATAACAGCATGTCAAAAGATCATTTCTGTGTAATTGCATGCCAAAAGATCATTTCTGTATAATCGCATGTCATTGAATACTGTCATTTGGTATATGATCTATTTCTCAAAGAGGGTGGATGTAGAACAGACTGTGTGTGTGTAACTTTAAGAAGCATTTCCAGATGAAGGCACGTGCATATAAATAGTGAGCATGTGCAGGCAGCAGTGCCATTTTGAGAGAACAGCCAGCGTTAACATGTATGAGTGTAGTAGTCAGTCTGTTTATAAATTTATAAGTACATCATACCAGCAAACAAAGAGGTAAACAGAAACACTCATAAAACAGCAAAACTTCTTGTGTAGTTCCACAGAGTCAAGTCGAATTCATGCTTCCAAAATGCAAACCTTTAAATCCAGATCATTTGAACAACTGAGTTTATTGACTAAATCACAAAAAATAAAAAGACTGTTATGTGCTTTTGTCCCTCAACAACAAGCAAGGGGAGTTCATCAGAACAACCATTACACTTCAGAACCTTCCTTTTATACTGAATCAATTAATTGATTGTTGCACCCATAACAACATTTAAAGTGACCAGTGCTTTTTACAAGAAATATCACACACAAATTTGAATGTGCACAGTAAAAAAAATCACTTAAAAAGTATGTTACTCTCAAATATTACTAAAAACCTAATAAAAGATGCATGTGCTGTTAAGATGTAAAAATAAAATGTTAACACAATGTTGAAATGTATAATATATTAATAAAATATGTTATAAAATATACTATATTATAAAACAGCCATGATGGATAGGCTGCACCAGGAAAACAAAATTACATATGCTTACATGAGGTGGTTTTGCAATAATTTATAATTTTAGTGCCCTCTTTTTAAGCACTGGTGATAAGGAGATATTATCATTGATGCCAGGTGCCTTAACTGCATTCAACTTCATTTGCCATAGTAATTCAGCTAATTCTAAGTTCAATTCCCACCAACCACCTCTAGAGTGCTTGGGGACCACTTCTAAAATACCAAATTTGAATACAGAAAAATTTGGGCATTCGGTACTGTGTCTAAATAGTGTATTACTAGTGTTGGCTCTCTGTATAGCATATACATGTTCATATATTCTTTTTTTTAAAAGTCTTTCAAGTGCCCAAAATGAACATTTGTTTTTCCAGTAAGGAGAATGTGAGCAGTAACAGGCAAGTGCCTAAAACTTTTGATTATAAAATAAAGGAATTTGAAATAAACTTTTTAAAATGAAAGGGCTGCAATGTCATGCTTTGTACTTAACTGGGAGCCTTAAAAATAAAAGGGTCCCTAGGGGACTAAGAATTTATAAATTTCCAAATGGTTTGAAGGCAGGATCTGTGGAAACAGACAAGCTTATAAATATGTTTGATAGGTCTGGCTATGAACTAATGTCATTTATTATAAGGAACAACAATGAAAAAATAAATGTATTATTAGATGAATTGAATGTACTTAATGATGAAATCATGAATGATTTATTATTTGACCACAATGTTGTTAGATATGATAGTGTGGTTAAAAAAGTTGAAAATTATGTTACAGGGAATGTTGAGAGGCAAAAAAAAAAAAAAAACGGCCAGGGATGAAAGTGAGTACAATAAAAAACAGCATATATTTTACCAAATGCATATTTTGAACAGAATGGTGCAGGGCATGACAATAGTAGGCCACATTTTGAACAAGAACAGGAATATGAAGTGAGAAATAACAGTAGATTTGATGAGGAGATGGATGAGTATGAGAGAGAATGCCCATCTTTAAGAAGGTTGGAATAGTTGAAAAATAAAAATCGACAAAGGAATTTTTTTTCAACAACCCTAGACCCTGAGGGGGGTGGGGAGGAGGATCGAGGTTTATGAATTAAATCATGAATTAAACATTAAGATAAGTTCTGTGGAGGAAAATATTATTATGGAAGGAAGGGTATTAAGTATGGCAGTTTTAAGATATTTAATTACACTGACTTAAAGGTAGATAAAAGCTTTTTTACCTTGTTAAGTAAAAGGTTTACATTTGTGCCCTGCTTTAATGCCAGTTTGGTAGATGTTATGACTGAATTAAAACTGTTTACAAGGAGGTTAAATTTCAAAGTGTTTTTTAAAGATGAGAATATGCCATCCAATGTGAACACTGGGATACATTTAAAGAAAAAAAGTTGTTTCAACCCCCCCCCCATGCACCTGACAATATCGGCATTTAAAGGGGCATGCTCTATGGATTTATATTCTTCAGTGTATGGTAACAATAACAGAAGGATGTCAAAGAAATATTACAGCCTTACAAAAAAAGAAAGTGAGCTTATTAGAATGTTTCATGACAATGATGAATTAAGAGTCATGAACCCTGATTGGGGGGTTGTATTATTCAACAAAATGGACTATATAAATTCACTACTTCAGATTTTTTATGAAACTGAAAAATATCATGAGGTTTCCAAGAACTAAATATATATAGCTCATAGAAAAATTCAACTACTTTTACAGGACTCTTTGTGTCAACAAATTATTTTGGAAGAAGTATTTGAATTTTTAAACAGTGAACATATACTAATCCCGGTGGCGTTTGGTATTCCATAAAAATATCGAACATCATCCTTTTAGAATAATAATATCTGCACAGAATGGCCCTACATATTCTTTAGGGGTATTTATAGACAGGGTAGTGAAAAATACCATAGTACTGATTGACTATATGCTTAAGGATTCATGGGACCTCTTATCAAAAACAGAACATGGATGGCACAGTGAACAGGTGGGTTTTGCTACAATCAATATTGTTGATTTATTTACATCCATCCCCGATCAGGAAGGCATACAAGTATTTGAAGAAGCAACACAAAGTCTTACCAGGTTAGATGAAACCTTGATTAGATTTATTATTTTGGCCATGGAAGTGATTCTGGGCAATAACTACTTCACTTTTGAAGGCTCTTATTTTAAACAATTCAGGGGAGTAGCTATGGGTGCAAATTGAGCACCCATATTTGCTAACCTGGTATTATATGCATGGGAGGCCAAATATATATTTAACAGTAATTTCTCTGACAAATAGTTAAGTTACTTCTGTTTTTTGGATGACATCCTTATAATTTGGAAAAATAAGGAAAATAATAATTAATCTTTTTTAGACTATATTAACAATACCCCATCCTTTCTTACATTTACGGGTAATTTCAACAACAATGCCATAAATTATTTGGACATCACCCTTAGTAAGGACAATATTAGGAGAAAATTCACTATAACAATATAAAGAAAAGAGACCTTTTCTAATAATTATTTAGATTTTCAGAGTTGTCACCCTGGTTACACCAAGAGAAATACACACAAGGGGCAATTAGTTAGGGCAACACATATGTGCTCTAAGTTTGAATTATTTGAAATGGAAGGCACCAAAATTAGTTCAATGTTTATAGAAAGGGGGTACCCTAAAAAACTAATAGCTGATATTAGTGGTGAACTAAAAAGAGGTTGGGGACAAAGTTTAAGCCATTATTGGGTAGTAGGGAGATGTCCAACAAAGCCGATAAGGAAAGGCCTTCTGCAAAAATGGGGATGATGATTCCGTATGCATCAAATAGTAAGGTAGTCAATGAAGTAGTGGTCAGGAATTGGACTATTTTTAAGAGCAATGTAGAGGTTATGAAATGTGTAGGTACAAGATGGGTAAGAATTGTAAATCACTGTTTGAACAAAGCATTATTAGAGATATTGTACCCAACAAAGGGACCACTAGTTGTGGAGCCTGCAACCAAAGGCAGTACATATTAAGGCATAACACCCTTGTTTTAGAAGGTATACCCTTTGAAATTAGGCTGCAAAAGGGTAATTGTAACATGAGAGGTGTATACACATTGGGATATGTGTTGGATGGGAGCATTATTATGTTGAGACAGAAAGACATTTTAAAAAAAAGAATATATGAACATGTATATGATATACAGAAAGCCAACATTAGTAATGCCCTATTTAGACACAGTACTGAAAGCCCCAATTTTTCTAAATTCAAATTTTGTATTTTAGAAGTGGTCCCCAAGCACTATAGAGGTAGTTGGTGGGAAGTGAACTTACAATTAGCTGAATTACAATGGCAAATGAGGTTGATTGCAGTTAAGGCACCTGGTATCAAAGATAATATTGCCTTATTACCAGTGCTTAAAAAGAGGGCACTAAAATTATAAATTATTACAACACCACCTCATGTTTATACGTTTAAGTTACTAAGCCTAATTCCTGATGTGTTTGTGTGCAATAAAGCTGCTTGAACTGAACCCACAACTGTTCACCTGTTTATCCTGACTGGACAAGTGACACCAGTTATTATGGGAGAATCAAACCTGGCACCATCTGTTTCCAAGGTAAGCACCTCAACCATTATTCCAACCTTCCCAACCTTATGTGAACAACAATTTTATAATCAGTATTAAACATTGTATCTTGCCTGTAGGACCTACAATTTTTAAGATATTACATGGAAGGTTTTGCATTTTTAATACTTTCATTGATTCCTTACATCAACACACCCAAAAACTGATGTTCTAGTACATAACTTATTTTTAGCTTCTGAGTGTAAGTAGGATGCTACAGTATGAGTATTGAATATTAATTGTTTTTATAAAAAAGATAAATAAATAATGTTGAAGGTCATTAGTCACATTTGTTAAACTAGAACTGTTTTCAGCTTTCCTTGTAGTAATGGTAATTTTAATATTTTGAGTACTGAGTTATCTCTTGTTTGTACAGAGTACAATATTGTATGCTACATGCATTACTAAATAGCACTTTTTATTCAAACTATATAGACTGCATCTAACCAAAATAGCATAGCCAGCAAGTTCAACACCAACATCATTCAAGCAGTAGGGTCTCTTATTAACCCTCAGCACAGGCAGGAACTGGCTCCTCTCCTCCCTTGTTAGCCCCCAAAACACCTGCACTTAAACCAGTCTCAGTTTCTACAATCAAAATATTATTACTAACCTTAAACCTACCACACTTGCCCCTGATTATATGCAATCTGAGTACTTTAAAATTGTGTTTAATGCCCTAGTGTAATCCTTTGCTCCATCACTGAACGCTATGGCCCAGCCTTTTGGAAAAGGTGACACATTCTTCCTCTCCATAAAGGTGGATACTGAAGTAAGCTCTCAATCGTCAGCCCTATAACCATAGAGTCTCCACGATCAAAAATTCTGGAGAAGTACATCTAGTCTCAACCTTTTAGCTTTCTCACTGACCACTGCCTCCTTTCCCCTGCACAGCAAGGTTTCTATTCTTTTCATAGTACATGTACAGCACTTCTTTGATTTTAACATCTGATAACTAATATCAGAGTACTGGGAACATAGTCTCAGCACATTTCTGAGATTTTTAACATGGCATCCCACCAGAAATTGCTTCAAAAACTAGCTTGTCTAGGAATACATTAAAATTCACTATCTTGGTTCTGCAACTGCCTCTAAAATAAGCAGCAGGCAGTAATAAGTGGCAAAATGACATCTCCTCTTTCCTTCCCTTTACAGTGGGTGTTCTTCAAGGATCCATTTAGATCTCCTGTTGTTCAATGTATTCATTAATGATCTTCCCCTAGTTTCTAAACAAATCACTATCATACAGTAGACAGATGATTCACCAATCATCTCTTCTGCTAAAAGCACAGGTGAATTAGAGCAACACACTCTCTTTCATCACCATTGAGGCCTGGCTGTCTAATGCACTGCTGCTCGTTAACCCTAAAAAGCAGAACTAATCATATTTACCTCAAAACATTCCACTAACTACAAAAATAATTTCAAATTCACTTCCTCTAAAAACATCAGCACAGAACTAATAAATCAGACTAAGTTCTAGGAATCTCTATCAACAAAAGCATAAAATTTCAACATATAAAATAAGCAGTAAAAATAATATGCAACAAAAGCTAGTTGTACTCAATAGAGTCAAACAATATCTCACAGATAACAACAGTAAAAATGTATTGCTCAATCCTTTCTTATCTTTACATTTCTTTATGCTGCCCCCACCTTGATTAACCTACAATCCACACAACTCTCATTCTTGGAAAAGTGCTATAATAATGTGACCAAATTTGCCACCAGTTATCATCATTATAGGAAACATCACTCTCTGGCCCTAAAAAAGTCAATGGTTAGCTCTAAGGCACTGCCTTGCACCTCCCTAACACTTCCCACAAACCTATTTATTATCCAAACAAATGTCCTAGGTTGAAAAACATTTTCTAACTTACTAACCCAAAGAGAAAGCTGATATTCACTGACAAAAAGTTATTAAATGTCACAGAAGCTAATAACTCAGCTGGTGACATTTTTTTGTACTCGTCTTTCTGGGCTAAAACTTGGAATGTCCTTCCTCTCACTCTAAGAGACAGAGTAAACATCAACTATTTTAAATCACCATGAAGAGAATACCTGAAAGATACCTAGCTCATTACATACACAACTCTTGGATGATAAACATCCTGTCCCATACTTTCTTCCTATTCTTTGCAAGGTCTACATCCTCAGTTATTTTTCTAACACCTTTATTAAGTTTTCACTTGAAACACAGGTTTAACAGAAACGAAAACAAATCATTTTATAATTTTCCATTTAAATGGAATATACATCACACATATTTTTTGCTACTATCATCAGTCCAACATTACAATAAATTGTTTAATTCCTGCCTTCCCTTAAAGCTCACTCCTCCTTTTCCTGAACATTATTATGCATGTATTGTTTCCACAATTTCCATTTATTTCTATGTAATTTGCTCCTTTCCTTTTCTATAGATCCCTCTTCCAACTCTTTTATCTCTTGTACAATATTCAGTACCTCAATACCTCAAATACAGTTGGTATAGAATTTGACTGACATTTTCTAGTAACTGCTTTTTTTTTTGCAGCCAAAATAATTAAAGTTAATAAGGCCTTACTATGTCTAGACAATTCAGATCCTGTATCTCAGCTCAAAAGAATAATTTCCTTATTCACATGCATTTTCTCACCCAATATTTCTGACAGAGTACTCTGTAGGGAATTTTTAAAATCTACCAACTCATTAATCAGGTGAATTTTTCATCAGTATGCAAAAAAAAAAAATATGCTTGCTTACAAGGATTATGAAAATGGTTAACAGTGGATGAAAGAAGGAGTATAACATTTAAAGACAGTTATCACATACTAGCATGGAGAACTAGTCAGCTCCTGATTTAACTGCATTGTTCTACAACTTAAGTTCATACGTTCAGATCAGTTCTGCTCTGGATCAAAGATTTTATAGCAAAACAGACTCCAAATTCTATACAAACTTACATTCTTTAACAAAATGATCAATATTTTTTTAATCTCAGGCATCTATTTATTGATCTAATATCGACAGGAGGAATGGAGTGAGTAATAAATCTATCATGCCTGACAGCATTATTTAAATTGACCTTAAACTTGTAAAATATTGCCCAAGTGATTTTGGGCTAGTATGCAACTGAGTTAAAAGCAAAGCTATTATTTCAGCATGGTTCATGATGTTCAGTATAAAGCATGGTTTCCCTCTATTTACTCATATTTTATAATATAAAGACTGGTAAGTGCCAAATGAGATTAGTAGCTCTTATCTGTTTTAAAAGTCTTAGCTTATCTTGGATGTAAGAACAGAATCTGGCATTAAATTCAAAACATAGTCATATTAATGTATCAGTCAGACTACAAAAAACAGTAATATCCCTTTGAATCTACACATCTAAATAGTAGTACTAGTGTGTAGGTAACATTATTTTTAACGTGGGAGGCTTTTAACCTGAAAGTTATGCTGAACTATGAAATCCAAGAATTTAACACGTTTCACAGATGTTGAGTCTTATAGTTTTATCCAGATTAGTAAAACAGACATGAAAATAGAGACCAACCAATACTGTCACAGGTAAAATAAAACACTTTAAATAAAAACAATACGAGTGAACCACAAAAGTTAACCACGGCACAGTAAATCCAAGAGGCATCCAATTAACAGCACAGTCAGCGTGGAACAAATAACTCCAAAACAGACAAAATAATTCACAAATGCCAATTCGAGTGACAGTCCAATTTATTAAAAGTTAGCGCTTTCACCTCTCAGGCTTCATCAGATGAAGCCTGAGAGGTGAAAGTGCTACGAAGTCTGATGAAGCCTGAGAGGTGAAAGCGCTAACTTTTAATAAAATGGACTGTCGCTCGAATTGGCATTTGTGAATTATTTTGTCTGTTTTGGAGTTATTTGTTCCACGCTGACTGTGCTGTTATTTGGATGCCTCTTGGATTTACTGTGCCGTGGTTTACTCGTATTGTTTGTGACTTATTGCTCTTTTACCACAAAAGTTTTTACCAGTTGGTGGTGCGTTTCTTTCACTTTAAATAAAAACAAAAGGTAAGTACTTTCAGGTCAAACAGGTGCTTCATCAGACCATATAAAATATCCACTAACAAACACATTGAAATACTAACTTAGTGAAATAAAGCAAGTGACATAAGTATTGGTTTTAATGGTTCAGTATCATTCAATCCTGAACCTTTGTCAGCTTGCATTACTAAAATCCTCTTTTAAGCCCATATATTCAGTTTTATTCAAATAATCACCACCTCTCAAATCATAACTAAGCAGTTGTAAAATAAAAACACAAAATAATGTCCTTTGCCAGAAATAGATACATGTTTAGCTAGAAAAATTGACATAATCCCCTGGGTTTACTATTCCTCCATGCAAGACTAGCTTAGTCCTGCACGGAGGCAGACGTTTAGGAGCAGGACGGCAATGTGTCATGCAAAGTAATGAGGCGTGCTGCCTGAGCTCCTAATCTTACATGGAGCATGTAAGAGTGCAGGGGGTGTGTCTGAGAGTAGAGCTCTCAGAATATACACGGCCTCGCAATGAAGAACAGCAGAAAGGGGTAAGAAATGAGCGAGACCGCTCATAGGTGTCCGCATATCCCCACCAACAGTCCTCCTTGTGTACAACAGCAAAAGTATACAGAAATAAAATGAACAAACCCGTTTTTTATTTTAAAAATCCGATTAAACTAACCGTAGGTGCACGGGTGTGCCCATCGCTTAGCTACGTTTAATGCAGCTTAAATGGCTGAAGAGGATAACAAGGAAGATATATGCAAACGAAGCAGCATATTAATAGTGTAGTGAGCAGAGCATTTGCCTTACGAGCAGCCATTCCCGGTTTGAGTCCCACTGCAGCACATTCTGTTTTCCATGGCAAAGCAGGTTATGACTAATATTTTTGTTGCATAACCCACTAAATAACATATATTTATGAACTGGAGTACTGCAGTAAATGCACATGTGAGGTGTCAGTGTCATAATGAATAAAGCATTAGTAAGCAGGTTTAAGCAACAATAAGCAGTAGTAAGCATATTTAAGCACTAGTAAGTGAGCTTAAGCCTGTTTGTGCGGCAGTAAGCAATGGGCATACAGGTTAAGCAATTCTAAATCTAACTCACTGTAAGCATATGTAACCAGAGGTTAGCATTGCTTACCCTCGTGCTAAACCATGCAAATCCATTTACAACTGCTCAACAGTGCCTTAATCACTCTGTATCTAATGGCCCTTGTTCTGCCCATCAACAAAATAAACAGCCATGCAGGTATAGAACACAGCACCCTATACACCACAGTCACATTAGTTAAACACCAAGCAATCACAAAAGTACAGAAGGTTGAGGCATCAGCAAACAAGTCTTCACCATTGTAAAACCAAACTGAACCTGTGAAAGTAATCAGTATATAGACATATGTGCCTTAACCCAATACATAACATAAATATGTGAACTGTAGTAAAGCAGTAAGCCCAGAAGTCAGGTGTAATTGTAATAGAGTGTTGAAGTCCCCAATAAAACACAAGGACCCCATACAGTGCACGTACACATGAATCATGGATACCAGGCATACATATGAGGTATAATGAATAATAACTCAATGCCAAAAAGGAATTATAATGCAAACTGTAATGGAAGCAAAGCTAAGCAATGCACAGGCCAGCTTAGGAGGTGTAAGCAATGTTTAGGCCAGCTAAGTTAATGTGCCCAGTGTTATACCCCTTTAAACAATACCAACTCTAACTAAGCAGGTTTGCCCATAGCCTACCCTTTTCAAAACTGGCCAATCATGGAAAAGTGCAGGAAATCAGCTCTACTTAAACCGAAGAGGTGGGAAAACATCTCATAACTGGTTGTAGCTTCCACTTGCAGGCACAATGGCAGTAAGCGGAGAAGGTGTGTGCTTTCAGGAGCAGTTCTGGTGCATCTAGGAGTCCAGAGTCAGGGCAGGACTCCTTGTCAAAGACCATGATCAGAGACTGCTGCAGGGCCAGTACCAGGGCTCCCAATATAAGCTGGAGGCATGGGACCGTCTCACCCGTGACCTCACCAGTTCCACTGGCATACCCCGAACTGGTGAGCAGGTCAGGCATTACTATGCCAATCTGAAGTGGCATAAGGGGGGCCTCTTGGACCAGTGGATCCAAGAGGCTAATGCGGCAGGGATGTTCCACTTGTGTGTAAGTATCACCCCACTATGTTTGTAATAATTGCCAGCTCAGGTATATTATGGACAGGTATGGCTAAATATTCCTCTTATGTCCCCCACAGCTGCAATGGAGTGGGCTGTGAACCAGGAGGCCCACGTCATTTGCCTGATGAGGTTGTGATGTGAGGCAGGTCTGTACTACTCATGCATTTACTGTCATAGGAAATAAAACTAAAAGTAGTAGTAAATCATTTGCCTGTATAAAACCTGTATTGTTCAAGGCAAGTATTGCATACACTGGAGAATATGGCAGGAAGAGTCTCATATAGTATGTATATAAATAAAAGTGTAACTACCTGACAATAAATGTCTAACTGCTGCACTGCATGTGTATACTCTGGTATCATATGATAATGTAGATTTGCAATCATGTAATAGTACTGTTGTATTAAGCACTGTTACCCACACTGTGCACCATAAATTGAATGTATAGGAATGCCTGTATATGACTGGTGTAATCACCAGTGGCCATTTATCACAACTGAGAGACACACATAGACAGAAAACAGGGAAAATGCAGACAAAAAAACCCAAATAGCACATGCAACTAAGACGTAAAACATTGTTTTGTTTAGCACACAAAGCCATGGCTTAAACCTGGGAGTGGTAGTAGTCTGCATACAGAATCATACCCCACAACTGTACAGTTATGTCCAGAATGTCCAGTAAAGTGGCTCATATCTGTTGCCTATCAACCTGTCCCCCTGGGAAATAAGTGAGATGACCCCAGACATATAGGAAGCAAACAGGAAATACAACTGATTGACACACATCTATAAGAACAAAGCTGGAAAACTAGCAACTCCCTAAAACCTTATGAGACTAAGAAGCCACGTATGTCACATATACACCCCAACTTTTCAAGCTGTGGCCAGATTGTGTACAGTAACAGAGTGAGATGTATGTGCATAATAGTAATGTGGAATCTGGTACTGTGTGTGGGAACATTCAGGTAGTGCTAACAAACAATTCCCCGACAGGTCTGCCAGATACCAACACTGTGCCCAGAAATGCAAGAATGATACCCTGTACTGGTACTGTTTACATTGGTATTGTATGGCATTGCAATTGATGCATTTGCTCTGAATAATGAGGTATTAAACATCACTGTCGTCCACACTGTCCTACAGAATATTACTGTCTAGGAGATCTGCATAAGAGTGTTGTAATACAAGGTCAGAATGCAAAAGTACAGGGGATTAATAAGACAGAAAGCAGATACGAGATATACAGCAATATCTATATAGCAGACACAACTATGATGGACAGTGTTTAAGTTGTAGCAGACACAGCCATGGTCTGAATCCTGGGAGTGGATGTAGGCTGCATACAGAATCATACCCACAACTGTACAGAAGAGGCCAGAATGTCTAGTATATGTGCACATATCTGCTGCCTGTCCCCCTGTCCTCCTGGTAAGTCTGTGAGATGATCCCAGATGTTTAGCCAGCAAACAGGGAATACAAGTGATTGTCAAACATCTATGAGAACAAACCTGTCACTGTAGTAACCCCGAAACTGTTAAGAGAGTAATATTTCAAATATGTCCTAGCTACACTCCCATGTTGTCAAGCTGTGACCAGAGTGTGTACAGTAACAGAGTGAGATGTATGTGCATAATACTAATGTGTAATCTATAATTTTGTGTGGCAACAGTCAGGTAGTGCTAACAAACATTGCTCCTACAGATACGTCAGATATGAACACTGTGCTGAGAAATAAAGACCATTATAACCTGTACTGGTACTGTTAACTCTGGTATTGTAGGGAATTGTTAGTGTTGCAGTTTCTCTGAATAATAAAGTTTCACTGATCACTGTCACCCACACTGTGGTACATAATATAACTGTGTAGGAACGCATGGAGATGTGTGTGTAAGGTCACTAAAGGTAGAAGAGGGCGATATTCTAGATATGTCCCGGCACAGCATCATGTGGTCAACAGATGGCCAGAGTCTGTGCAAAAAGTGTTGGATAGTTATGTGCACAACATCAACCCGGAATCTGGGAGTATGTGTAGAAATAGTTTGTTAGTATTAAAAAACATTCCCTCCACAGGTATACCAGGTAAGAGGTGTATACTGCAGGTAAAACCAGTTCATGTATAACAATGATGACAGCAATATCACTGTCCACACTAAGACTATAGGGTAGTGTAGTAAGACTTGTACGGTACAGATAACAGCACTGACTAGGAAAGTAATGTGGACTACAGGAATATACTAGTTGTTAATTGACATCTTTCTCCCCCCCACCATATCTCCAGCAATAATCAACATACCCACCCCAACTGGTATGCAATGACACATATGTTCTGATAATGTCCAATTGTTTGATAAATATTTTAATTGTTCCCAAGCATGTGCTATATTGAATTATTCCAACATTGATGGCATGCTGCCATCAATGTACCTGCATGCTGTTCTTATTACCACTGTGGTCCCATAAATGCATGTGTTCTGTTTGTTACGCAACTGTTCCAAATCTAGTGTCTGGGTTAATGGGAATATCTATGCATGCTGTTATACCTAGCCCTGGAATGTGTTGACTATTACTAATCCACATATGATGATGAAATCTAAACACTATAGCATGCTTGAGAAGGCTGGTTCCAGCGGATTCACCTGTCCCACCTCAGTTGGCTGTGGCACTGGGCACCAGAATTTCTGGGTCCCAACCCGGGACCTCCCTGTCCATTGGTCCTGCACCACCTTCAGGTGGAACTGCCTCAGGGGATGAGGATCACCCCCCCGGGAGCGGGCAGGGACAGGCACCTGTCACCCATCGCCAGATCAGGGTCGTGGTGCATAGAGAGATTAACCAGCAGCTTGGTGATCTTTTATGCCAGCTTGAGGGCCGCATGTTACAACTAGAGCATCAGTCTGGCTCTACAAGTAGGCCCCCAGCACAGCCAGCATTGGGGCTGTGAAGTTGCAGTGGTGACTGCCCATGGGTGGGGACCTCAGTCTCACTGTTTCCACTAGGGGGCTCATGGGCTTCTGATTTCCCAACACCCCTACCCATCAAGGTGTTCACCCCCCACATGTGTCATATACCGCCCCTGTATGCATCTTGTTTGTCTTGTCTGTTAACCTACCCAACCTACCTCCCCAAATATACCAACTACCCCTCCACAACATCCCACTCTCACCTGAAAAAAAAAGGGCAATCTGTTCCCACAAAAAAATCTCACTCCATACATAGCTGTCCATTTTGCACATGTCCACTGGATACAAGTAATGCAGTCTAATTGGCATAACAACTTATTATTCTTGTCCTTACCCACTCCCAGGGGATTGAGTGTACAAATCTACCTCCAAATTCAGTGTATGTGCACAGCTGTTGCTGTAGAAGAAATGGGCAGCTATGGACATTTCCTACACCCTTCCTGCACATCCCTGGCTTGTTTACTTACTGTCTTACCCTCTTTGTGCCCTTTTTTCACCACTTTCCTATAAACCCCTTTTTTCTTTTCTTTTAAAGAAATTAGCATGGGGGTAAGTGGGAGTAAGCAATTTTAAGTAGCAGTAAGCAGGCATAAGCCCGTTTGCACAGGGGTAAGCAATGCCTACACTGATTAAGCAATTTAGAAGCTGAGTATAAGAAACTGTAACCGGAAGTTAGTAGTGCTTACCTCCAGGCAAACCTGCTTACAACTGCACAAAAGTGCCCTAATCACTCTGCATCCAACGGCCCTTGTTCTGCCCAGCAACAAAATAAACAGCTTCTGCAAGGCTCAAACCCAGGACCCTGCACACCACTGACAAATTTATTTACCACTAAGCCATGTCAGATATACATAACTCTGATGGATTCACAAACATATCATCCAGACCAGTCAGTCAACAGTACAGAGAATGTATTCCAACATTTAGATGTATGTGTCTGTGTAAATATTTTAATATCTAAGCAGATACAACATATCTATATATGTATATATATATATATATATATATATATATATATATATATATATATATATAAAAAGATATATATATAAATATATATGAACATATATACATGAAAATGCCTACATCTATAGATATATATGTCTACAGCTATGTCTAAATATATACAGCAAGTTACATATATGTAAGCAGATATATATATATATATATATATATATATATATATATATATATATATATATATATCTATGTAGGTATATACGGACATAGTTATGTTTATGTAAGCAGATATATATATCTATATAGGTATATATGGACATACATCTGTAGATAATGGGAAAATAACTACAACATATATGTCCACATGCACCATTAATGAGGTTGAGAGGCCCCATACAATATATGTCTTGTACGAATAGGTATACACCCCCCCACAGCCAAACACGTCCGCCCTGCAATACACTACTAAGTGTTGCAGATCCCATAACCAGGACCTGACACGACATGGGCACAAGATGTTAACAGTACTACATCCCACCTGTATGATGTCAGGCTGGTATTGGTAACATATCATGCAGTACAGTCTGGCTCCCATAGGAAATGTACAATGTGGAAGTTATCAACATCCCCAGGATACATATACACAGACGGTTCCCATTCAGAAGCCTGAAACATCATAAGCCTGAAAATCAAAATCCTGAAACCAAAAGCCTGAAAATTCAGAATCCTGAAAACTCAAAATCCTGAAAGCCCAAAATCCTGAAAGACCAAAATCCTGAAACTCAAAATCCTGAAAACACAAAATAGACATACTGATGTCATTGTGGCTTTGCTATTGCTAGCCCTGTGGTGTTAGGTCATGCGTTGGGGTCAGGTAAGTGTGAGGTTGGTTTTATTTTAGGGTTAGGGGTGGTTTAAGTGAGTTAGGGTTAGGGCGCAGGTTAGGCATGTATGCAATAGTGACAAATATTGGGGTTAGGAACGGTTTAAGTGAGTTAGGGTTAGGGCTGGGTCAGGTGAGTGTGCGATAGTGACGGACCTTAGGGTTAGGGTTAGGGTCAGGGTCAGTTGGTAGATATTAGTGTCTTTATAGTGACATATTAGCATTATTTGTGTTTTCAGGATTTTGAGTTTCAGGATTTTGGTCTTTCAGGATTTTGGGCTTTCAGGATTTTGAGTTTTTAGGATTCTGAATTTTCAGGCTTTTGGTTTCAGGATTTTGATTTTCATGCTTATGATGTTTCAGGCTTCTGAATGGGAACCACACAGACACATATATGCAGATACAGATATACATATATATCTATATATATATATATATATATATATATATATATATATATATATATATATATATATATATATATATATATATATATATATATATATATATATACATATACATATATACATATATATATATATATATATATATATATATATATATATATATATATACATATATATGCACGCAGAGATATGTACAGTAAGATACATATGTAGAAGGTGCACACAGTATGGAACAGCCACTATGCCTACAGCTAACACCTTAACAACTGGACACTGTATGAGCCACCCATACAAGTGACAACTGTTGCCTGCAACATATACTCACAGAGAGGTCATAGGATATAACACCACACACAGGTTTGCATAAATGGAAAACTTTATTTGTGTACTATTATAGTTTTATATGCCATGTCATATAGCTGTTCAGACACTGACATCCATATAAACAGAGTAATGCAACTGTGAACAGTTATACTAATACAGTAGTCTGGAAAGGTTCACAAATGCTGCTGTCCAGGCCCCAGGCCAAGCCCTTCAGATAGTACTATAGTAAAGACAGACTGGGCCACAGGTTACCAAACAATCAACAGTAAGTAATGCAGGTGTATAGTTCAGCAGCCTCTATCTACACTCTGTACACAATCACTAGCTGGAAAGACTTCAGTTGACACAATGAGATGTAACTGTTACATAGACAACCCAAGGATAAAAAAACTAAAGGTAATGCTACTCAATGCCAGAAGTCTAAACCTCAAGATGCACGCACTCGAGGCTCTCCTCAGCATGGAGAAAATCGATGTCTGTGCAGTAACAGAAACCTGGTTCAAGGCTCCTGAGAGCACCCCAGCACTGCCAGGTTATAACTCATACCATGCGTTTCGGCCCCAAAACTCGGACCGAAGCACAAAAGGAGGGGGAGTATCTATATTCATCAAAGATACCTACACCTCCAGGTTGGTGGCCCTGCACAAAGCATCAGAAACCATCCATGTGCAACTAACAGCAGGCAAAACTGCCTTTCAGTTTGTAGCCTGCTACAGAACACCCTCCCTATTACAGGAACCCCACCTGGCATTCCTGAGAACACTGGAGAATATGAAGGTCTCTCCAAACTCTATGTTATTGGGTGACTTCAACTACCCAAACATTGACTGGGAAAACTACTCAAGCCCAAACACCCTCGCCCAATGGTTCCTTGAATTTATAAACTCTAATGCAATGGAACAACTGGTCACCACTCCCACAAGAGGGAACAACATATTGGACCTGGTCATCACCAACATGGGGACTCTATGTTCCACACCAGAGGTAAACCCCTCATTGGTAAGATCAGACCATAAACAAATTTCCCTGGACATCCATATCCCGTCCCCACCCCCAGCCAAGGAAATCACTGTAAAGAATTTCTCAAAAAACAACTTTGCACTTCTCAGACTGAGATGGAATCCTTCAAAGCCCCTGGGCCAGAGGATAATACAGCCCAATTCGCAGAATCCTTTACAAATGCATTCTATGAGCACCTGCAGGAATGCATGGATCGTGCTATCCCAAATAAAACCAAGACTCACTCCTCCAAAAACAGGAGACCGGTCTGGTGGACCCCGGCCATAAATAAGCTATACAACAGAAGGAGGAAGCTACTACATGACAGAGTAAAATCCCAAAAAGGGAAGGCATCTCTGATCAGTATTAGCAAGAAACTTCATTCTCTCATAAAATCATCAAAGGCCAGTTTCAAAAGAAAAATTGCCCTAGACACTAAAGATAATCACAAGGCCTTCTTTAGTTATGACAGGAACATGGGCGGAAACTCCCAGATATGCTCTGAATTGTTGCATAACGGTACAAAATATACCGAACCTACAGACATAGCCAACATCCTGGCAGACAGATTCAGTGCAAACTCCCCCCCCTTCCCCCCCAAAGGAGCAAATGCCTATCCCAACTGAATGTAACCTCCCTGACATCACAGATGCATAGGTGAAAGCTGCCCTCTCCAAAGCAAAAAACACAGCATCTATGGGACCAGACGGTGTCCCAGGCTGTGTCTTACATGAGCTCCAAGAAGAACTGAACCCTCACATTAAGTCACTGTTCAAACTTAGCCTTACTACAGGATATTTACCCAAAGAATGGCGTACAGCTACAGTGGTCCCACTCCACAAATGTGTGCCACAACGGACCCCGGAAACTATCGCCCCATAAGCCTGACTAGACAGGTCTGTAAAGCTATGGAGCGTATTATCATGGAACTCATATAAACAAAGACATTGGGAACCTCCAGACACTGGACCCTACCCAATTTGGCTTGGTTAAGGGCAGATCTTGCCTCTTAAACCTAGTTGATTTCTTTGAAACAGTTACCAAAGCCATAGATGAGGGCAAGGTAGTCCACACAGCCTACCTGGACCTCGCAAAAGCCTTCGACACAATACCCCACTCGGGCATCATAAATAAGCTTACCAGCTTAAATATCAACCCCTATATCACAAGATGGGTTGCAAACTGGCTCAGAGATAGAACCCACATGGTCAGAATCGCGGGTGCCATGTCCGAATCCAAACCAGTTACAAGTGGCGTCCCACAGGGCTCAGTTCTGGGACCTCTCTTGTTTGGTATATACTTCTCTGAGGTTCAGGCTAACACGGGGGGATTATGGTTGACAAAGTTTGCAGATGACTGCAAACTGGGGGCCATAATCGAATCTCCAGCTGACACAAGCATCCTCCAAAAGGGTCTCACAGAGACAGATGCTTGGTGCCAGAGCCACAGCCTCAAGCTAAATGCTAAAAAGTGCATAGTCATCCCCTTTGGGAAAAACAAGGTGCCCACAAATTACCACATAGGTGGTAATCCATTAAGTACAGAAGAAGTAATTAGAGATTTGGGGACAAACGTAGATAGTAATCTCTCCTTTGATAATCACGTTGCCAAAGTGGTTAGAAAGACCTTCTATATAGCCCACCTTATCACGAAAGGGTTCGCATCTAGATCAAGAGAGGTCATTGTGCCCCTCTACTCATCACTCATCAGGCCCATAATTGAGTACAATGCCCCTTTTGGGATGTACCTTACCCGACACCTGCAGCAACTGGAAAGACCCCAAAAGTACCTCACCAAGAGGATCATGGGCTACAAACAGATGTCCTATGCAGCTCGACTAAAGAAACTCCAGCTCTACTCAGTTGCTTACCGCCTACTCAGAGGCGATCTATGCCTGACGTACAAAGCCATGTCAAACCCAGAATTAATGGACATGCTCCACCTCAAAAAACCCAAGTCCCTTAGAGCTACACGATCCAGGGACCTAAACCTCAGCACAAAAATAAATAGGACATGCTGGAGGGACAGATTAATTTCCCAGAGACTCCCCTCCCTCTGGAATAGAATCCCAATTCATATTAAACATAGCCCCTTGCTGACTCTCTTCAAGCGAAATCTGGACGCGTGGATGGGAGATCGCAAATTCACCCCTGGGATCTCTTCTGTGTCCCTGCTAGACAGAGGCACAGTAAACTAATCTTAAAAGGGTACCTTCTGTGACCTACTTTAAAGAGGCACAGTAGGCTAATCTAATAGGGAGGCGGAAGCCAAATACACTCTGGCTAGGCTTATAAATGCCCTAGGGCAGATAGCCTAGTATCTACCTATGAACCTATGAACCTGTAGCAAGGCATAACTGATGTCATCACAAGCACACTGTCAAACAGAACAGTCTGTATGGCAGGAGGCAGTAGGCCTGCATTAACCCAGTTTATGTAACTAATTTAAATATAGTAGAATTGTAAGGTACTGTACATCCAGATACGTTAAGGCAGCTCACCCCTGATACCCCCACATTTTGTTACAGCCTAGATTATTTATGGTGTATCCCAAAATACTCAATAGTACAAGGCCATTTACCACTGTTACATACACTAGCCTCTGGAGTGCATAAGGGCACACATGTAGTATGCAGGTGAAGCCCACACATATATGGCCCCAGCCCCATCGTATGTGTGGGGGATACAACAGCAGTAACTGATGGCAGGAATGGCAGATGATATACTCACAGCCCACTACAGAATAACCCCTGACAGCATGTCATATGTGCAAAGCTTGGTATGTAGGTGGAGGACAGAGGCTGGAGCAGTGGCCCATATGTGGAAAACTGTAACCATACACTAAGAAAGTCACTGGTGTTACAGGATAGTCTGAAACATACCCTTAATCAGGGATTTGAGGTTAGAAACATAAATGGATGTAGCCATGTACTGATAGCACTCAACACACACACTGCCAGTGAAATATCTGACACAAGACCTGTGTAGTGGACAGACAAAACATGATAGGCATACCTCTGGCCATCAAGAGGATAGACCCACAGTTGAGAGCTATAAAGACAGACTGCATTCCAAGGTAAACTAGTATGTATGCACAGACCCTGTAACGCCAGTACTATACAAAGCATAACACAACTCTACTCACACTCTGTCTGTAGTTCTGGAACCTCCTACAAATATGTAGCTGGCCTGAGTGTGCTGATTCTCCTGTAAGAGGTATTGATACCTGCTGTCTGTAACACTGATGTCCATTACACAGGAAAGGTAAAGGGACTGCACTCACATGATGTAGGGATTTATAGTAGGCAGTTGCCATGACAGTGGTAACTGGAAGTACTACATAGCAAACTGCATGCAGTTAGCAAGTGGAGGACACTGATTGGTGCAGAGGCCATCACCTGATCATGTGCGAGAGTGAGAGAGAGAGAAAGAGAAAGAGAGAGGGAGAGAGAGGGAGAGAGAGAACACTCCAAAAACAGCAAAGGCATTTATTCAGCATTCATTTCCACAACAAATATGTGAAAAAAAAAAAAAAATATATATATATATATATATATATATATATATATATATATATATATATACATGTAACAAAATGTAGTACCTGATCCATAATAACGGGATAGATGATGTGGAATGATTTATATGTGCCATCAGGTGTTGTTGTGATGATGTTCAACTGAGCAACTGCTATGGACAATAGTGTCTGTCCCTGTGGGTAGTGGGCCATAGCCGTCAACTGTGCAGGTCAGCACTGACTGACAAGATGTAAGTCATCATAGTGTGTGTTGTGTATTGGGAAGTATGTATATTACATGGCCAATAGCTGGTGGTGGAAGTAATGCCATTATGATGGACATGTGGGACCCACGGCCCACAACTCGCAGGATACTCAGGTTAATCTGTAATGTAGCGTGCTGGAATGCCATAGGTGTGTAATAGGGTTACCTGCAATTGAGTCCTACATATACCCTCTAATGTCAGGCTGTGTGCATATGTGGCACCTGTCTGTGTTGCAGCAATGCAGAACAGTGCAGCTGTGCAGAAAGGTGTTGTAAGATTGTGGAGCTGATGTCTGACTGTACTCCAGATATAGGTATGGATATGTGTACATATGTCACATATATAATATATAAAGATATCTATGTATATCAGCATGTATGTCCACAAATATACAGATACCCATGTGTAGACATATATGTGCACATATATAAAACATCCCATATATCTACACATATATAGATATATACCTATATGCACATGTGTACATAAATACAAACACACACACAAACATATATGTCTGTAAAGGCATGTCCCCTATATTACTACCACAGTGATGTGTGCTATGTATGAGGCACCAGCACACATAGCTATACACACAGATATCCACAGCTGGCAGTGTGTACAACACGGATGGGTATGTCACATGATAGTCCCTTGTTAGTACCACATTGCCCCCGCCTGTGAAGTATGCAATGGGAATATGGGGAAGTGTGGCAGGTACACTTGTGGAGGTGGTCAGGGTTGGTAGATATAGAGGGCAGTCTACAGGGGTGGTATGTGACACATGTGGTGGGTAAAAACCCTGGATGGTGTGTGTGTTCTGTGATGTGGACACTCCATGGGCTCCAATATGGGCACAATGGGAACAAGCCTCCCCCCACTGCTACTCACAACAGCAGTCCACATCCTGAAGGTGCCTGTTCTGGAGGCTGAGCAGGAGGAGCATGTTGGCCCTATGAATGTGTACTGGGTGGCTCAGACTGATGTAGCACATCCCACATGTGTCTGTGGAGCCCGGTATGGAAAAGACCCTAGACCTAACCTCAGGGGACAGGAACATGTCTGTGTGTGCTCTGAGGTGGGGACTACATCCCCTGGGTTGGTTCCACCTGATGGTATTGCTGGACAAGTACATGAGGAGGCTCAAGGTTGGGACACACCTGTGATGTGGCCAGGTATCATGGGCAGATGGGTTTGGAGAGGTGGTTCTGCTGGTCAGTAGAACATATACATGTTATTGTGTCACTGTTATAGAACATATGCTGGTAGTAATAAACTACACAATCCCGGTACATGTCCAACAGCATGCATAGCTATCCCCAATAACACAGAATGTCATATGTGAAGCAATCCCAAAGCAGCCATACCACTGGCATATATGGAACCATAGTGTCCCTGACAATGGCAAGCAGGTGAATAGTCTGTAACAGGCCAGCAATGATAGTGTCCACACAGGGGATATGGCTACAATCACACAGCAGAATGTGTGGTACAATACAATATCTGTCCCACTGGTAGGTAAGCTGTAGCCATACCTAATTAGTTGCCTGTACAGTTTGTTGAAGCTAATATGGTGGGGGGGGGGTGACAGAGATGTGTATTATGAACTGTGGTAACCTTGCTGTATGAGTTTCTTAGACCTGTTTCCATCTTTATGTCTTTCAGCCAAGATGTCAAATGCACGGTTGCCCACCTATTCACAAGCAGAGAATGATGTGGTGATATCACACTTGATCCAGCACTACCCAGTGCTGTTTGGCAGGGCTGCACATGAGCAGAATGAGTGAACCAACCTGTGGAATGACCTAGTCTACAGGGTCAATGATGTCAGACTGCACAACCGCAGTTATGAGAAGATCCAACATCATTGTACTGACCTGCTTCGCAATGCCCGTCGGCATGCTGCTGCAGTCCGGGGGATCACCTCACTACAGGGGGAGGCCATGCCATCCATCCCACCTGACACATGTGGAGGCGCACCTGGCCAGCCTCGTGGCACCTGCCCATCCGGTCAGCCATCAACTGCTGGACACTTTCATAGAGGTGGGTGTCACCCGCACACCGGTCAAGGAGCATGCAGGTAAGGACACAGGGCACATCAGTAGACCACTTTGTATACATCTGCATTGGTACAGGTAGATCATGCATATCTGACATGTCATAGTTATATGGTGTTGCTGCATTGTAGTGATAAACAGATGTCCAGTGATGTGGTCCCATGGTAGATCAAGGATGTGTGTATCATATCAATAAAGGTGTGTACATCCCCCATAGCCATGGTATGCTCTGATGGCTGTCAATGTAAGAGTATTGAAGTGGTCATACATGGTCTGTTTAAGATGACAGCTGTAAATCAGGCATCAGACATTCACCAATGACAACTGTCTACATATCATCCCAGGTATGTGTTGCTGAAAAACATAGGGGCTGTTTGAAGTAAAGCTGGCATAACTGACACAGTACTACACATTCCACAATGGGTTGTACACCTGTGTGTTGTGGTGCATAGTACATGGCAGGGTGCAGAGCAGGTGGCAGCAATACTGTGTACATGGGTGCAGTGGCATCCAAGGGAAGGGGCATCACCTAGTGACACAGCACATGCATCACACACATGTATATTGTTGCTAGCATGGATTGACTATAGCTGAACTGCATGCTGTTCTGCACCATATGTTCTGCATGTTGACAGATGGGTAATAGGAGGACTGAGTGTACTATCATTGTGCAACCTCACCTGTGTGTGTGTGTGTGTGTGTGTGTGTGTGTGTGTGTGTGTGTGTGTGTGTGTGTGTGCGTGTGTGCGTGTGTGCGTGTGTGTGTGTGCATCCTGGTGGTTAGTTAGTTTGTCTGCAGGGTCACTCTGGTGAAGTGGAGGGATGTAGATGCAGGTAGGATGCGTTTGTGCACATATGCATTTGTGTGGGTGGCCATGTATACACATGTGTGATTGTGAGATGTTCATATGGCTGTACCTCCCTTTGGGACCGTGCAGTACATGGACATGGATGGTCATATTACACACCAGGAATACTTGTCATGTCTGTAATCACAGGACAGCAAATAGTATAATATGGTCTGTAGCACGGAACAGGCATCCAGAAGGAGGGTAGACACCAGGTACACCGTTAATATCACAGTCAGCAGAGAGGTCACCTACAACCCACGTATGCAGCAATACAGATGCATTGGGTAAGTGCTAGTCAACACCAGGGAGTGTATCCAAATATTACAGTTGTCACATGATAGGCTGAAGGAGTAGCATACCTGGCATGTACTGAGCATTACATACACATGACACACCAGTGCGAGATATTATGGATACAACATAGTAGCCCACACATATAGGGGCCATACACATCATGCCTAGACATACAGAGGGTGCATACTGAATGACAGCAGTGAGGCCATGTAAAACCACTGCACACAGGTCAGACAGGTAAAGTAGCAACAGGCCTTGTGTTGTGAGCGCTTGTGTGGGCATTTAGAGGACTGAGATATTAATGAGTGGTATCAATGTTTGTATGTTAACAAGTGTGATGCAGGATGGGGTAACACATGGACATATACGTGGGACTGTCATGGACAGGTAGGTATTACGTAAGTGTGTGTGTGTTTGAGTGTGTGTGTATGTGTGTGTGTGTGTGTGTGTGTGTGTGTGTGTGTGTGTGTGTGTGTGTGTTGTTAGGCAATGCTGTACAGGTTTTAAAGTGTGTTTATTGCTTTCCCCCACAGGTGGCGAAGTGGGTCAAGGTCCCTCCTGCATGCACTCTGATGTTGGTGTCCATACAGACACCAAAGATGATGATAGTACTGTTGAGGCACAGGTGGGTTTGTCAGGGGCTGACACTGCACCAACATTTGACATCCCCCTTTTAGCCACCCCAACACAGCACATAGTTTCAGTGCTTACACATACCCCATCACCAGTGGCCATAGCAGAGGAGCAGCTGGCATTTGGTGGCAGTGCACAGGGAAGTGTAGTAACCATGCCTACTGTGTCAGGTCACAGCAGGCATAGCCAGATGTCTGGCAGGGCACCACATAGGCAAATGTCCCAGGGTGATAATGGTAGGGCCACTGGACATCATGCCCCTGGCATAAGTGACATAGCTGGTACAAGCAGGTGCATGTTTCTGGCTGTCATGGTGGTGCAGGCACATATGGAACATTACACCAGACAAGGCCTGAGGCTGCAGAGGGCTGCTCTTGCATCTGTAAGTGACAACCTCCATGAACTGCTGGGTGCCATCCATGATTATACCAAGCACATGGATAGATGGCATGATGAGATGATGGCCCTCATCGGCCGTGGTGTGTCTGTGCTTCAACATGTGTTGGGGATGCGGTGACACCCACATGGATGTGGGCTAGCAACACTAACAGCTGACAGTCAACATGGATGTGCTTAGGACACCAAGGAGCTCCCATAGTGGCAGTAGCAGCCCCGGCAGTGCAGGGGGTGTGCTGTCCACATCACACCACAGCAGGCCACATGCACCTGGCCCTGGCCAGTCCCAGGAGGGACCTGGTATGAGCGGACAATTGTCATCAGCAGGTGAGAGTAGTGCATTGAGGCCTGTATCTGGACATGCCCGTGGAACCCCTGGTAGGCACAGTCGACGTGGCCATGGCCGAAGGCAGTGAACTGCACACCCTGCCACGTATGGTCTGTAGCTGTCCATAAACACCTGTGTAGGGCATCTACATGGCAGAACTGTGTGCATGTATACCCACACACTATGCAAACACACCTAGGGCAACCCCATAGCTACACATACCACATCACCTCACCCAGCTCTTCACAGTACACCCCTTACCCACACACGCATGGTGTCAAATGTATGTCCCACCCTTGGCCTCTCGTAAACCAACATCACACCCTGTGTATATGGATGATACCTGTACCACAGTACTGCAGTGTAAATGTTGTAGGGAGTAAAGAGTAATGCATATATGGCAGGTAGTATAGCTGTCCAGCAATGATGCCTTATAGCTGTTAGTACCACTGGTTGGATGTGGTCTCTTTAATGTTATCCATATGTGTTATAGGTGTACATGTGGCAGCACTAGGATGCCTTGTGCATATGATGATGCCTGTGCCACATCCCTGTCAACCATACCATCAATGCAGGGACAGGCTGATATGGTTCTGATGCACATGGTGACTGCACTACAGTGTACCACAGTACTGCAGTGTAACATGTTGTAGGGAGTAGAGTGTAATGCATATATGGCAGGTAGTGTAGCCATCCAGCAATGATGCCTTATAGCTGTTAATAACCCTGGTTGGATGTGGTCTCTATAATGTTATCCATTTGTATTGTAGGTGTACATGTGTCAGCATGAGGATGGTCTGCAGTCATAGTCCACAACGGGGTATGTCACTGTAGTGACACCATGGCTGTGAGATATCTGGGTACAGCTGAACACATGTTACAGGTTACTAAACCAGTAATTGCCTGTGGCACATGGACAGGTTGCCCGCTGAGGCATGTATACCCTGCAACCTGATGTAGACTCATTCATATACATGCACACTGCTACTTGGCAACACTGGGAGTAGACCCCTACCTAGCTATGTAGAGATACTGAAGTGTGTGGTTTACATTGCACACACCACACAGCATTTAGGGTGAGGTGTGTCCCAGGTTGCATGTTACATTCAGAACATCCTCAGACATGTTCAATATGCTAATGGGGGTCGTGATGGGTGTAAATACATAGTGGGACATACCATCATATACACATTTACAGACACATAGCCAGACACACATATGAGATGCCAGGGCCTATCACTGCTAACTAACCTGACCATGTGTCCAATATGTTACAGGTAGGCTGCACACATCACATGCATAACTGGCTTGGATTATGGTAACGGTTACCTGTATGGTTGCTGGTGACAGTGTTAACTATAACGTGGCACATGGGACATATACAGGGTGTACCTTGGTGTAATGACAGTGTACACAGCACCCACATCCCCAGTGGATATTGTACTCCCTGAAACCCATGATGACACTCTGCCATACCCACCATCACACATTGGCCGCCACTGCGATACAACCCATAATAAACCCCAACAGTGGTACTACAGGGATGCATCTCATGTACATGCCACACACGTAGTAGGGTGTTGCATTGTCATGACTAACCTATGGGCAGCAACAACACTATCTGTACTACTGTGTGGCAATGGGTATTGTAATAGGAATATGTGGCCTCAGAATGCTGTCCCCTACAGATATACGGACATGCACACCTACACACACATGCCAGGACACAATGGGTATCCCATGCCTATCACCCCATTTGTAAAACACAGTTGTGCTTGTACTGCAAGGCTCATGTAGCCGGTATGGGGGGAGCTTAACAGGGTACATAAAATGTCCCATACAGCAGCAGCCACAACTTACTATGGCAATGGGTGTTGCTTTGGTTGTGAAGGCCCTCATGGAATTCTCAAGTACAGGTGTTCTAACACACAGACACTGCTATACTCAGTCATGCACACATACACATGTGTCAGTACAGGGGTGCATCCCTGCAGGTGGTTATAGCTGTGTACCTAGCTATTTTCCAAGGGGAGATGGGTTGTGTAGGGGTTGTGTGTGCAGTGTTATCCTGTCATCTGCCAGGTGGCAGCAGGCATCTATCGACAGACACTACTGTCATGACCCTCAAGGTGTGAGTGACATGCATCAACCAATCCTCCAGGTGACTCCTGCACATGACTACTGAGGTGATCATGTTGACATGTATGCAACATGCATTACAACACATGGCTATTGTCTGTGATGGTGACCTGTACCCAAGCATGTTCGGTTGACTGTGGTAGTGTAATGGAAGTACCTGTGGCATGTGGTGCGTACAGGGTGACGTCTTCTATATGTGCCACGTCTTACACAGCTGGGCAGACATGTCAGTGTGAATCAAGCTTAGGTTGCCTGTATATATCCCAGCTGGATACCTGCCATCTGCACATATGTATAGGAACTAGCAGTTGTCAGCTTGGCAAGTAGCTATGCAGTAGGATGAGTGTGTTGACAGATAGACATCTGACAACAATGTGTATGTCATAACTACATCAGAAACCCTCCCCTCAGTAATATGTGCTGTACGGACGGTAGTCCACAGTTACATTCCACATGATGGATCATTACCCAGTAAGCACCCGTACATTTACCCATAGCTTAGCACTGCTTAGCTTCATGCAAACACACACAAATGTGCTTAATGCTGCTCAACACTGCCTTAGCCACTCTGTATCCAACAGCCCTTGTTCTGCCCAGCAACAAAATAAATATCCCTTGCAGGACTTGAACCCAGGATCCTGTACACTAAAGTCACAACACTTACCCACTACACCATCACCACTGTGAAGACAGCTGTTGTTTTACCAATATAGCTGTCAATATACATATTGAGTAGCACTGAGCAATTGCCTTTACTTCCTAAATTGTGCAGTCCTTGTTATTAATATGACTGTTGCATCACATTTGTTGTTTTATCATAATGTACACATAGCAGATACATATGATGAGATACATCTGGGAGGGTAAACACAACCGTGAGGTTTACACATGACAGGAATATGGTTATATACATATAATAGGTCTATATATGTCTACATAAAAACACACATGTATACTCATGCATATGTCTTTATACACATCTGTATAGTGCAACATATATATGGCCATGTATACATCTCTTCGTATGTATATATATATATATATATATATATATATATATATATATATATATATACACATATGTATATATATATAGATATATGTATATATAGCTATATATGTATGCACATCCTGTGTGTACAGTTATGCCTAGTTATGTTGGTATATATGTAGATATGTACAACTATATGTGCATACATATCTATTCTGATATACCTACTACTGTCATTATATATGTAGATACCCATACATATATGTGCATATGTATCTCTATTTGTATATGTGTAGACATATATTGCTCTGTATATGTATATAGCTGAGTGTTTATATGTATATATGTGTACATATACATATCCATCTATGTATGTCGATATGTATATGTGTATATATCTATATAGATATATGGATAATTAGATATACATATATGTTCACCATATGTCCTGAACATGGAGTGGAGCTCTACCTCAGCCCCAATAGTCCCAACTTCGTAGTGTAAGGTTATGTCAGGTATGTATTGCAGGTATATTTTCAGACTATTGTTACTGTAATAGGGATTGTCTTCACAGACATGGTGTGTGTGGGAGGACACGTGTACCATTGGCTACTGACAGACATACAAAGGATATCATAGTACAGTACCACTGCTAGCACAGTAATGCTCATGTGGACTACAGCAGAGATATGGCCAACCTATGTGGACAGTTTGACACACTCTGGACAGTCCAGATTTATACACAGAACCCCTTAGTGCAAGACATATAGACCAAGCTTGGCAATGTGGATGGTAACAGCCATGTAGATGAGTATAATATGTAACTACTGGTATACATTTGCCTCCATAGGTTATGCATTCACACACCCCTGTCTGTCCTGACACATAATAACCACTGGTACAGAGGTGCCATGGCTACATACTACCCACTAGTTATTGACATACATCTGTACAGCAACCCACTGCTTTGTCTGACATACATGACTGTTATGGTGGCCTGGCAGCAGTACATTTGGCAAGTATCTGGACATGACATCTCACTGAGTAAGTACACTATGCTGCTAGGCATGTAACAAAGCACTGTGCAGGCTACAAGCAGACAGGCTCAACACTGGTCTACATTTCTTATGGGGGAATACACATGTACCTGCATATATAGCAGGCTCTACAGGCATGTCACAGCACAGAGTAACAGACACCTGTGTGAAAGTGCATAAACACAACCAATGTGAACATAGCCACAACCACATATGGTAATCTAGTGTAATATTACAGTATATGGACTATCTGTTCAACACCATCCTCATATGTGCCTCTCACACACTACCCCTACATATACTAGGCTGATGCACGGTGTGGTCCGATGCCTGTATATGGTATGGGACATGTGTGTATTTGGCCCTACACACATGTAAGCTGATAGGGTAACATACAGTGGAGCAACATGTAACATCAGATAGAACAGGACCAAGAGCAATGACATCTTCCACAGTCTGTACACAGGCCAAGGTACATATTAACAATACACACATTGTAAACAATCACCATAGGTACACAGACCTCAGTACTGTACACACAACCACAGAATGTCCAGGTTATGTCATCAAATATACCCCCTACTATAACTAACATGTGTTATCAGATATGATGTCAATAAATATGGTGTACAGCACATATGCACCTCTTACTGCATAACATATGTACAAAGGCTGACAGAGCTGTGGCTGGAGGCCCAAACACAGGGCCAATATTGAGATGTTGCTGTGATAACCTCATACATTTGCTGTTGTAACAGGGTTTGTTGCAACATATGTCCTATGAGGGATATGAAGTCAGTAACTCTCACGGCTGTCACCATCTACAGACTGCAATTCTCATACTACCTTCTGCAGTTTACAGATAGGTGCTTTGCGGGTAACACAAGAAACAAAAGACACCACACACTGCCCACTCTGCAGATGACCCTACAGATGGGGGTTTCTTCTTAAACATAGCTATGACATGACAGGCATTAAAACATGTAGGACAGCCATATACACAAACCTTGTAAAACCAACATTACTCCAATTACCGTATAGCAGCACTTACAGTCTGTAGTCAAGTCAGGCACATCCCCCTCCTGTGTGTTGGCCTGTTTACACAGTGTATGTTGTTAGAGGTAAATCCCCAATCCATTTGTGATGCTGTTTGCCAAACAACAGATCTAGTTCCTGCTCACAGTGCATAAAAAAGCCCAACACCAACATGATGTTTCTAGATATTGGAGTGTGTTTCCATGCAACTGGCTATTGAAATGTTACCACAGCTGTTCCACATGCAATCAGCTATAGGAGGACTGCAATTTGTGCAGAGGCCATTAGCTGATCATGAGCATCACTTACAATACACATGCTGCTGCCTAAGCAAAACAGGTGTAGGTCTCCACATCCACCAGAGAGGGAGTGAGAGAAGCAGACAGAGGCAAAGTAAAGTCAGGGAGGGGTGGGAGAGTAAAACTTAAGCATGTGTGTGTCACACACCTACCAGCACAGGGTATCAAACCCCTGATGAATATGCAGTCCTATCACATTTCTATGCAGTTATCGGATGCGCCACATAGGTTACATGTTGAGGAGGCCTCAAAATATATATGTGATGGTGAGTGTCATCTGCAACAGGGATATGGTAGCTATCCAGTAGGTGTAGTACATGTTCCTGTCCACATGAACAGGTGCCAGTATCAACAGAGCCACACTCTCACAGGGACGCACACACATTGACACACATGGCAGGGCGAGAAATACAACTCATCACTAGTGAGATTGCCACAACACATTACTGTGCGGGTATCACATGCACCACAGGGGTCATACAGAGGTTATATGGGCAAAGGGTATATGGAGGTGTCTGACATTGGACAGCATGCTTCAGTATGCCAATGGGGATTGTAGTGAGTGTGAATGTGATCATACAACACATGCACAGGGTGCCAGTACTGACCTGCATGGGTGCATTGCTTCATGGGTGTGTAGTGGTTGACTGTGCCGGACAGCTATACAAGGCTA